>NC_080198.1:71832776-72000200 GCF_030028045.1 Hippopotamus amphibius kiboko | reverse complement strand
TCATTAGGTTGCTCGCATGTCTTGGCTACTGTAGATAGTGCTGCTGTGAACATTGGGGTGCGTGTATCTTTTCAAATTGCAGTTTTTTTCTGGATAGAGGCCCCAGACTGGGATTGCTGGGTCACATGGCAACTCTATTTTGAGTTTTTTAAGAAACCTGCATACTGTTTCTAAAATAGCTGCACCAATTTACATTCCTACCTCAGTGTAGGAGGGTTCCCTTTTCTCCAGGCCCTCTCCAGCATTTCTTATTTGTAGCCTTTTTCTCCTTTTTTTTAAACCTTGAAGATCACCGTTTTTAAATTTTATTTATTTATTTATTTATTTATTTATTTATTTATTTATTTATTGGCTGCATTGGGTCTTTGTTGCTGGGCCCGGGCTTTCTCTAGTTGTGATGAGCAGGGGCTGCTCTTCGTTGTGGTGCGCAGGCTTCTCAGTGCAGTGGCTTCTCTTGCTGCAGAGCTCAGGCTCTAGGCTGGCAGGCTTCAGTAGTTGCAGGGTGCGGACTCAGTAGTTGGGGCGCACGGGCTCAGGTGCTCTGCGGCATGTAGGATCTTCCCAGACCAGGGATTGAACCCGTGTCCCCTGCATTGGCAGGTGGGTTCTTAACCACTGCGCCACCAGGGAAGCCCTGTCGACTTTTTTAATGATGGCCATTCTGAGTGTTGTGAGGTGCTACCTCATTGTATTTTTGATTGGCATTTCTCTAATAATTAGTGATATTGAGCATCTTTTCATGTGCCTGTTGGCCATCCGAATATCTCCTTTGGAGAAATGTCTATTTAAGTACATGGACACATCTTTATCCTCCAGAGTTCATAGTTCACATGAGGGTTATTCCTGGTATTAACATTCTGTGTGTTTAGATGAATATATAATGATATGTATCCACCATTGTAGTATCATACATGGTGTTTTCACTACCCTAAAAACCCTCTGTGTTATGCCTCCCTGCAATACTGTCACGACTGATTGTTTTATGTCCCCATGGTTTTGCCTTTTCCAGAATTCAGGTGGTTGGGAGGGATCATCCAGTGTGTAGGCAGCCCTTTCAGACTGGCTTCTTTCACTTAGTAGTATGTTTAAGTTTCTTCCATGTCTTTTCATGAATTGGTAACTCATTTTTAGCACTGAATAATATTCCATTGTCTGTTTATACCACAGTGTATTTATCCATTCACTTTCTAAAGGACATCTTGAATGCGTCCAAGTTTTGGCAGTTATAAATAAAGTTCCCGTAAGTTTCCGTGTTCAGGTTTTCCATGTGGACATAGATGTCAGCATTTGAGTACATGCCAAGAACAGTGATTCCTGGATTGTGTGAGATGAGTATGTTTAGTTTTGTAGGAAACTGCCAGACTGTCTTCCAAAGTGGCTGCCATCATTTTGCATTCCACTAGTAGTGTATGAATTTGTGTTGCTTTGCATCCTCTCCAGTATTTGCTGTTGTCAGTGTTTTGGATTTTGGCCATCCTAAAAGGTGTGTGGTGGTATCTCATTGTTTTAATTCTCAATTCCTGGGACTTCCCTGGTGGCACAGTGGTTAAGAGTCTGCCTGCCAATGCAAGGGACATGGGTTTGATCCCTGGTCCAGGAAGATCCCACATGCCACGGGGCAACTAAGCCCATGTGCCACAACCACTGAGCCTGCACTCTAGAGCCCGCCAGCCACAACTACTGAGCCCATGTGCCGCAAGTACTGAAGCACCTAGGGCCAGTGCTCTGCAACAAGAGAAGCCACTGAAATAGAAGCCGTGCACCGCAACAAAGAGTAGCCCACCCTTGCTACAGCTAGAGAAAGCCCTCGCAGCAACGAAGACCCAATGCAGCAAGAATAAATAAATAAATAAATTTATAAAAAAAATCTCATTCCCTAATGACATGTGATATTGAACACCTTTTCATATGCTCCTTGCCATGTGTATATCTTCTTTAGTGAGGTGTCTGTTAAGACCTTTTGCCATTTTAACAATTAGATTCTCCATTTTCTTATTGCTGTTTTAAGAATTCCTTTGTAAAGTTGAATGATAGTCCTTTATCAGATCTCTGCCTTTTGCAGATATTTTCTCGTAACCTGTGGCTTGTCTTTCCTTCTCTTGACATTGTCTTTTGCAGAGCAGAAGTTTGAATTGTCATGAAGTCCAGTTTACCAATTATTTCTTTCCTGGATTGTACTTGGTGTTGTATTTAAAATATCATCATCATACTTGTCACCTAGATTTTCTTCTGTGTTATCTTCTGGGAGTTCTGTGGTTTTGCATTTTAGTGTGGTCCATTTGAGTTACTGCTTGTGAAAGGTGTAAAGTCTGTGTCTAGATGCATTTTTTTTCGCGTGTGGATGTCCAATTATTCCAGCATCAATTTGTTGAAAAGACTATCCTTGTTCTACTGTCCTTTGCTGCCTTTGTCAAAGATTAATTGTCTATGTTTGTGTAAGTATTTCTAGCTCTGTATTCTGCTTCATAGATTTATTTTTTTATTCTTTTATGAATAACATACTGTCTTGATTACTGCAGCTTTATAGTAAGTTTTGAAGTCAGGTGGAGTCAGTCCTCAGACTTGCTTTTCTTTACTTAAAAGTCTGTTCCTAGTTGCTCCCAAACCTGTACAACCACTTTATTTCAGTGGGTTCTTGCATGTCTATGTTTTAATCCTCCTGCTCTTACGAAGCCTATCCTGACCACCTTATCAGTCACTTCACTTTCTTTGTTTATTTAATAATTTATACTGACATTTGTAGCTAGTCATCTTTTTCTTTTTTTTTTTAAATTTTATTTATTTATTTATTATTTTTGGGGGGTACACCAAGTTCAATCATCTGTTTTTATACACATATCCCCGTATTCCCTCCCTCCCTCGAGTCCCCCCACCCTCCTGTCCCAGTCCTCTAAGGCATCTTCCATCCTCGAGTTGAACTCCCTTTGTTATACAACAGCTTCCCACTGGCTATCTACTTTACACTTGGTAGTATATATATGTCTGTGCTACTCTCTTGCTTCGTCTCAGCTTCCCCTTCACCCCCCGGCCCCTCCCAAACCTCGAGTTCTCCAGTCCATTCTCTGCACCTGCGTCCTTGTTCTTGTCTCTGAGATCATCAGTACCATTTTTTAGATTCCGTATATGTGAGTTAGCATACAATATTTGTCTTTCTCTTTCGGACTGACTTCACTCTGTATGACAGACTCTAGGTCTACCCACCCTCATTACATAGAGCTCCATCTCATCCCTTTTTATAGCTGAGTAATCTTCCATTGTATATATATGCCACATCTTCTTTATCCATTCATTTGTTGATGGGCATTTCGGTTGCTTCCCATGTCCTGGCTATTGTAAATAGTGCTGCAGTAAAATTATGGTACATGTTTCTTTTGGGATTATGGTTTTCTTTGGGTATATGCTCAGTAGTGGATTACTGGATCATATGGTAGTTCTAGTTGTAGTTTTTTAAGGAACCTCCGAATTGTTTTCATAGTGGTTGTACCAACTTACAATCCCACCAATAGTGCAGGAGAGTTCCCTTTTCTCCACACCCTCTCCAACAGTTGTTGTTTCCAGATTTTGTGATGATGGCCATTCTGATCGGTGTGAGGTGACACCTCGTTGTGGCTTTGACTTGCATTTCTCTAATGATTAGTGATGTTGAGCATCCTTTCATGTGTTTGTTGGCCATCTGTTTGTCTTCTTTGGAGAAATGTCTATTTAGGTCTTCCGCCCATTTGTGGATTGGGTTATTTGCTTTTTTGGTATTAAGCTGCATGAGCTGCTTGTATATTTTGGAGATTAATCCTTTGTCCGTTGTTTCATAGGCAACTATTTTTTCCCATTCTGAGGTTGCCTTTTAGTCTTGTTTATGGTTTCCTTCGCTGTGCCAAAGCTTTTAAGTTTTATGAGGTGCCATTTGTTTTATTCTTGATTTTATTTCCATGATTCTAGGAGGTGGGTCAGAAAGGATCTTGCTTTGATGGATGTCATAGAGCGTTCTGCCTATGTTTTCCCTCGAGGAGTTTGATAGTGTCTGGCCTTCCATGTAGGTCTTTAATCCATTTGGAGTTTCTTTTTGTGTATGGTGTTAGGAAGTGTTCTACTTTCATTCTTTTACATGTTGCTGTCCAATTTTCCCAGCACCACATATTGAAGAGGCTGTCTTTTTTCCATTGTATATTCGTGCCTCCTTTGTCAAAGATAAGCTGCCCATATATGCTTGGGTTTACCTCTGAGTTCTTTATTCTGTTCTATTGATCTCACTTTCTATTTTTGTGCCAGTATCATACTGTCTGGATCATGGTGGCCTTGTAGTATAGTTTGAAGTCAGGAAGCCTAATTCCACAACTCCGTCTTTCCTTCTCAAGATTGCTTTGGCTATTCGGGGTCTTTTGTGTTTCCTACAAATCGTAAGATTTCTTGTTCTAGTTCTGTGAAAAATGCCGTTGGTAATTTGATCGGGATTGCGTTGAATCTGTAAATTGTTTTGGGTAAGATAGTCATTTCACAATATTGATTCTTCCAATCCAAGAACATGGTATGTCCCTCCATCTGTTTGTGTCGTCTTTGATTTCTTTTATCAGTGTCTTATAGTTTTCTGCATACAGATCTTTTGCCTCCTTAGGCAGATTTACTCCTAGGTATTTTCTTCTTTTGGTTGCAATGGTAAATGGGAGAGTTTCCTTAATTTCTCTTTCTGCTCTTTCGTTGTTAGTGTATAGGAATGCAAGAGATTTCTGTGCATTAATTTTGTATCCTGCTACTTTACTAAATTCATCTATCAGTGCTAGCAGTTTTCTGGTAGCATCTTTAGGGTTTTCTATATATAATATCATGTCATCTGCAAAGAGTGACAATTTGACTTCTTCTTTTCCAATTTGGATTCCTTTTATTTCTTTGTCTTCTCTGATTGCTGTGGCTCAAACTTCTAAAACTATGTTGAATCTTCGCCCTTTTTTTCCTGATGAGTCTGGCTAATGGTTTATCAATTTTGTTATCTTCTCAAAGAACCAGCTTTTAGTTTTATTGATCTTTGATGTTGTTTCCTTCATTTCTTTTGCATTTATTTCTGATATGATCTTTCTGATTTCTTTCCTTCTGCTCACTTTGGGGTTTTTTTTGTTCTTTCTGTAATTGTTTTAGGTGTTAAGGTTAGGTTGTTTATTTGATATTTTTCTTGTTTCTTGAGCTAGGACTGTATTGCTATCAACTTCCCTCTTAGAACTGCTTTTGCCGCATCCCATAGATTTTGGATTGTGGTGTTTTCATTGTCATTTGTTTCTAGGTATTTTTTGATTTCCTCTTTGATTTCTTGAGTGATTTCTTGGTGTTGTTTAATAGCATATTGTTTAGTCGCCATGTGTTTGTATTTTTTCCAGTTTGTTTCCAGTAATTGATATGTAGTCTCATGTCATTGTGGTCAGAGAAAATGCTTGATACGATTTCAATTTTTTTGAATTTACTGAGGCTTGATTTGTGACCCAAGATGTGATCTCTCCTAGAAAATTTTCCATGTGCACTTGAGAAGAAAGTGTATTCTGTCGTTTTGGGATGGAATGTCCTATAAATATTCATTAAGTCGAGATGGCCTAATGTGTCATGTAAAGGTTGCATGTCCTTATTTATTTTCTGTTTGGATGATCTGTCCATTGATGTAAGTGGGGTGTTCAAGTCTCGTCCTATTATTCTGTTACTGTCAATTTCCCCTTTTATGGCTGTTAGCATTTGCCTTATATATTGAGGTGCTCCTATGTTGGGTGCATAGATATTTACAGTTGTTCTATGTTCTTCTTGGATGGATCCCTTGATTATTCTGTAGTGTCCTTCCTTGTCTCTTGTAATAGTCTTTACTTTAAAGTCTAATGTGTCTGATATGAGTATTGCTACTCCAGCTTTCTTTTGACTTCCATTTGCATGGAATATCTTTTTCCATCCCTTTACTTTCAGTCTATATATGTCCCTTGGTCTGAAGTGGGTTTCTTGTAGGCAGCATATGTAAGGGTCTTGTTTTTGTATCCATTCAGCCAGTTTATGTCTTTTGGTTGGAGCATTTAATCCATGTACAATTCATGTGATGATTGACATGTATGTTCCTATTACCATTTTGTTCATTGTTTTGGGTTTGTTTTTGTAGATCTGTTCCTTCTCTTGTATTTCCTGCTTCGAAAAGTTCCTTTAGCAATTGTTGTAAGGCTGGTTTGGTGGTGCTGAATTCTCTTAGCTGTTGCTTGTCTGTAAAGCTTTTGATTTCTCCATGGAATCTGAATGAGATTCTTGCTGGGTAGAGTATGCTTGCCTGTAGGTTTTTCTCTCTCAGGACTTTCAATATATCCTGCCACTCCCTTCTGGCCTGCAGAGTTTCTGCAGAAACATAAGCTGTTATCCTTTTGCATTTTCCCTTCTATGTTATTTGTTGCTTTTCTCTTGCTGCTTTTAATATGTTTTCTTTGTGTTTAATTTTCATTAGTTTGGTTAATATGTGCCTCAGTGTATTTCTCCTTGGGTTTATTCTAGATGGGACTCTCTGCACTTCTTGGACTTGATGAATTATTTCCTTTCCCATGTTGGGGAAGTTTTCCACTATAACCTCTTCAAATATTTTCTCAGACCCTTTCGTTGTTTTTCTTCTGGGATGCCTATGATTCGAATGTTGGTGGGCTTAATGTTGTCACCAAGGTCTCTGAGACTGTCTTCCATTCCTTTTATTCTTTTTTCTTTTTCCTGCTCTGTGGAGGTTATTTCCCCCATTCTATCTTCCAACTCACTTATTCATTCTTCTGCCACAGTTATTCTGCTGTTTGTAGCATCTAGAGTATTTGTAATTTCGGTTATTTTGTTATCTATTACTGTTTGTTTGTTCTTTAGTTCTTCTGAGTCCTTATTAACTGTTTCTTGTATTTTCTCTATTTTGATATCGAGATTTTGGATCATCTTTACTATCATTACTCTGAATGCTTTTTCAGGCAATTTTCCTATTTCCTCCTCATTTATTTGGTCTTGTGTATTTTTACCTTTTTCCTTCATCTGTGACATATTTTTTTGTCATCTCATTTTTCCCCCACTTTGGATGGGTGGGATTGTGTTCCTCTCCCACTGGGTGTTTGGTCTGAGGTTTCAAGCACTGGAGTTTGTAGGCTGTTGAGTATAGCTGGGTCTTCGTGTTGAGTTGAGAACCTCTGGGAGACCTCACTCAGATGAATATTCCCTGCGAACTGGGTTTCCCTGCTAGTCCAATGTTTTGGACTCAGAGCTCCCACCTCAGGAGCTCAGACCTGACCCTGGGCTTGTGAATCAAGATCCCACAAGCCATGTGGAGCAGGAAAATGAAAACAATTAAAAAAAATGGTAGGAGAAGAGCAGAGCAATAGCAAGATAAAAAATACGGTAATAGGAAACTAACAGATGTGTTAGAAAAAATTTAAAAAACAATGGAGCAACAGCTGGAAGGTAAAACAACTGCAATCGCCTAAGTGAGGAGGTGGAAAGAAAAAAAAAGAAAACAAAAAGCCAGAAAAGGCCTTGGCTGTGGGGGTGGGTCTTAGACAAGGGATGGCGGGGCGGGGGGGGTGATTTCAGCAGTGGGCAGGGCCTACACAGCGAAAAGGCCTTGGGGGTGGTGGGGAATGGGGCTTAGGCCCAATGAGGCAGAGGGGCCCAGGAATGCCTCTGGTCCTGCGGGCAAAGGACCAGGTCAAGGTACCCAGTGAGCTCCCTGGGCCCGAGTTGTTGGGAGAAATGCTAGGCACCTCCCCTAGTTCTCCAATCTTGGAGGGTCGCTCCCCCTTGGGTTCTCTTCTTCCTCACCCCCTCTCTTCTATTCCCCCAGGACCCTCACAGCTGCAGGGGGCACTGAAAGGCAGGAGACCAGACTCTGATGCCCAACAGGTTTCTCAGGGCCAACTGGGCTAGGGTAACGCCTGTGGCACTTCCCCAGATCTCCCAGTCTCCTAAGGTTCCTGTCTGCCTCTCTTCCTCTTCCCCACCCCCCACTCTCCTAGGTCCCAAGCAGCTGGAGGGGGCCTGGAGTGTGAAAGCCCAGGTCTGTGAGCCTAGCAGGCTTCCCAGAGCTAGTAGGCAGGGGAAATACCTTCTCCGCCTCCCTTGATCCTCCAATCCCAGAAGGCCCCCTCCCCTGCCTGCCTCTGCTCTTCTTCCCTGCTTTCCTTCTACACCCCTAGGACCAGTGAGACCAAGAGGGGCCCCTGGAGGACTGAAGACCAGGCCTGGGGGCACAACAGGCCTCCCGGTGCCAAGTGGGTAGGGAGATTTCCCGCAGTGTCTACCCCTGATCCTCTGGTCCTGCAAGGTCCCCCCCCACTGCTGTCTGCCTCTCTTCCTCTTCTCCTCTCCTACCTCCCTCCCAGGCTTGTACGACCCACTCAGCCAGAGAGACCGAGGGACCAGACTCAGGAGCCCAGCAGGCTTCTTGGGCCAGTGGGCAGCGGAAATGCCTTCCACTCCTCCCCTGATCCTCTGATCCCAGAGCATCCCTCCCCTCTTCTGTCGCTCTTCTTTTCCCCCCACCGCTTCCCTCCTGTACTTCTAGGATCAACGGCCTGGAGGAGCCTTGGAAGGTGGAGGACCCGCCCAGAAGAAATACCCAGCGGTGCCTCCCATATTCTTCTGACCTGGAGAGATCCCTTCCCACCCCCACTGTCTGCCTCGCCACCCCCCCACACCCCCAGGATCCTCATGCTGGAGGGGGGCCTGGAGAGTAAAGGACCAAGCCTGGGAGCCCAGGTGGCCTCCCTGGCCAAGAGGGCAGGCAAAGTGCCCTCTCGCCTCCCCATCCCCCAATCTCAAGGCCCCCACCCCACCTGTCCACCTCTCCACCTCCTCACTCCTCCTCCCTCCTTCACACACCCCCAGGACCCAGGCAGCCCAGCGGGGGCCTTGGAGGGTGGATGACCCTGCTGGGGGGCCCAGCAGGCCCTCCAGCTGGGGAGCTCAGCAGGCCTCCTGGCCTCCTGGGTGGGAGAAACCCAGTTGCAGTTTCCTGATCTCCCCAGCCCTCAATGGTCCCTCCAGACCTCCCCCAGCCACCCCCCAGGGGCGCTGGTCCAGTGTGGCTTCCCCTTCCCCGCCCCCCTGACTTGCCCCAGGTCCTACCTGGTTGCTGCGGGGTTCCCGCAGTCTGCTTGGGTCTCAGGTCCCCCGCTGGCATCTGGCAACTGATCTATTTGTGGGGAGATGTGATCTCTGCGTCTTCCCAGGCTGTCATCTTGACTCCGCCCCCTTCATTAATATGTAAATAAAATATTAATTAACATTATATCATTATGAACTCAGGATCAATGAACAAGTGTAGGATTATGACTTCCTTTATACTTTTACAACATTCCTTGAGGCCTTTAGATTTCCTCCTTTGATTTCCCTACCCCTTGCCTTCCACTCTATTACAGGAGATTGAATATGGTTCCCTGTGTTATACAGTAAGACCTTGTTGTTTATCTATTTCATATATAGTAGTTTGTATCTGCTAATCCCAAACTCCTAATTTATCTCTTCCCCACCCACTTTCCCCTTTGCTAACCACAAATTTGTTTTCTATGTCTATGAGTCTGTCTCTGTTTTGTAAATAGGTTCATTTGTATCCTATTTTAGATGCCACACGTAAGTAACATCATATGGTGTTTATCTTCCTCTTCCTGACTTATTTCCCTTAGTATGATAATCTCCAGGTCCATCCATGTTGCTTCCAATGGCATTATTTCATTCTTTATCATGGCCCCGTAAGTATTCTATTGTATACATGTAGCAGATCTTTATGTGCTCCTCTGTAGATGGACATTAGGTTGCTCGCATGTCTTGGCTACTGTAGATAGTGCTGCTGTGAACATTGGGGTGCGTGTATCTTTTCAAATTGCAGTTTTTTCTGGATAGAGGCCCCAGACTGGGATTGCTGGGTCACATGGCAACTCTATTTTGAGTTTTTTTAAGAAACCTGCATACTGTTTTCTAAAATAGCTGCACCAATTTACATTCCTACCTCCAGTGTAGGAGGGTTCCCTTTTCTCCAGGCCCTCTCCAGCATTTCTTATTTGTAGCCTTTTTCTCCTTTTTTTTAAACCTTGAAGATCACCGTTTTTAAATTTTATTTATTTATTTATTTATTTATTTATTTATTTATTTATTTATTGGCTGCATTGGGTCTTTGTTGCTGGGCCCGGGCTTTCTCTAGTTGTGATGAGCAGGGGCTGCTCTTCGTTGTGGTGCGCAGGCTTCTCAGTGCAGTGGCTTCTCTTGCTGCGGAGCTCAGGCTCTAGGCTGGCAGGCTTCAGTAGTTGCAGGGTGCGGACTCAGTAGTTGGGGCGCACGGGCTCAGGTGCTCTGCAGCATGTAGGATCTTCCCAGACCAGGGATTGAACCCGTGTCCCCTGCATTGGCAGGTGGGTTCTTAACCACTGCGCCACCAGGGAAGCCCTGTCGACTTTTTAATGATGGCCATTCTGACTGTTGTGAGGTGCTACCTCATTGTATTTTTGATTGGCATTTCTCTAATAATTAGTGATATTGAGCATCTTTTCATGTGCCTGTTGGCCATCCGAATATCTCCTTTGGAGAAATGTCTATTTAAGTACATGGACACATCTTTATCCTCCAGAGTTCATAGTTCACATGAGGGGTTATTCCTGGTATTACACATTCTGTGTGTTTAGATGAATATATAATGATATGTATCCACCATTGTAGTATCATACATGGTGTTTTCACTACCCTAAAAACCCTCTGTGTTATGCCTCCCTGCAATACTGTCAACGACTGATTGTTTTATGTCCCCATGGTTTTGCCTTTTCCAGAATTCAGGTGGTTGGGAGGGATCATCCAGTGTGTAGGCAGCCCTTTCAGACTGGCTTCTTTCACTTAGTAGTATGTGTTTAAGTTTCTTCCATGTCTTTTCATGAATTGGTAACTCATTTTTAGCACTGAATAATATTCCATTGTCTGTTTATACCACAGTGTATTTATCCATTCACTTTCTAAAGGACATCTTGAATGCGTCCAAGTTTTGGCAGTTATAAATAAAGTTCCCGTAAGTTTCCGTGTTCAGGTTTTCATGTGGACATAGATGTCAGCATTTGAGTACATGCCAAGAACAGTGATTCCTGGATTGTGTGAGATGAGTATGTTTAGTTTTGTAGGAAACTGCCAGACTGTCTTCCAAAGTGGCTGCATCATTTTGCATTCCCACTAGTAGTGTATGAATTTGTGTTGCTTTGCATCCTCTCCAGTATTTGCTGTTGTCAGTGTTTTGGATTTTGGCCATCCTAAAAGGTGTGTGGTGGTATCTCATTGTTTTAATTCTCAATTCCTGGGACTTCCCTGGTGGCACAGTGGTTAAGAGTCTGCCTGCCAATGCAAGGGACATGGGTTTGATCCCTGGTCCAGGAAGATCCCACATGCCACGGGGCAACTAAGCCCATGTGCCACAACCACTGAGCCTGCACTCTAGAGCCCGCCAGCCACAACTACTGAGCCCATGTGCCGCAAGTACTGAAGCACCTAGGGCCAGTGCTCTGCAACAAGAGAAGCCACTGAAATAAGAAGCCCGTGCACCGCAACAAAGAGTAGCCCACCCTTGCTACAGCTAGAGAAAGCCCTCGCAGCAACGAAGACCCAATGCAGCCAAGAATAAATAAATAAATAAATTTATAAAAAAAATCTCAATTCCCTAATGACATGTGATATTGAACACCTTTTCATATGCTTCCTTGCCATGTGTATATCTTCTTTAGTGAGGTGTCTGTTAAGACCTTTTGCCCATTTTTAAAAATTAGATTCTCCATTTTCTTATTGCTGTTTTAAGAATTCTTTGTAAATGTTGAATGATAGTCCTTTATCAGATCTGCCTTTTGCAGATATTTTCTCGTAACCTGTGGCTTGTCTTTCCCTTCTCTTGACATTGTCTTTTGCAGAGCAGAAGTTTTGAATTGTCATGAAGTCCAGTTTACCAATTATTTCTTTCCTGGATTGTACTTTGGTGTTGTATTTAAAATATCATCATCATACTTGTCACCTAGATTTTCTTCTGTGTTATCTTCTGGGAGTTCTGTGGTTTTGCATTTTAGTGTGGTCCATTTGAGTTACTGCTTGTGAAAGGTGTAAAGTCTGTGTCTAGATGCATTTTTTTTTCGCGTGTGGATGTCCAATTATTCCAGCATCATTTGTTGAAAAGACTATCCTTTTTCTACTGTCCTTTGCTGCCTTTGTCAAAGATTAATTGTCTATGTTTGTGTAAGTATTTCTAGGCTCTGTATTCTGCTTCATAGATTTATTTTTTTATTCTTTTATGAATAACATACTGTCTTGATTACTGCAGCTTTATAGTAAGTTTTGAAGTCAGGTGGAGTCAGTCCTCAGACTTGCTTTTCTTTACTTAAAAGTCTGTTCCTAGTTGCTCCAAACCTGTACAACCACTTTATTTCAGTGGGTTCTTGCATGTCTATGTTTTAATCCTTCCTGCTCTTACGAAGCCTATCCTGACCACCTTATCAGTCACTTCACTTTCTTTGTTTATTTAATAATTTATATTGACATTTGTAGCTAGTCATCTTTTCTTTTTTTTTTTTAAATTTTATTTATTTATTTATTATTTTTTGGGGGGTACACCAAGTTCAATCATCTGTTTTTATACACATATCCCCGTATTCCCTCCCTCCCTCGAGTCCCCCCCACCCTCCCTGTCCCAGTCATCTAAGGCATCTTCCATCCTCGAGTTGAACTCCCTTTGTTATACAACAGCTTCCCACTGGCTATCTACTTTACACTTGGTAGTATATATATGTCTGTGCTACTCTCTTGCTTCGTCTCAGCTTCCCCTTCACCCCCCGGCCCCTCCCAAACCTCGAGTTCTCCAGTCCATTCTCTGCACCTGCGTCCTTGTTCTTGTCTCTGAGATCATCAGTACCATTTTTAGATTCCGTATATGTGAGTTAGCATACAATATTTGTCTTTCTCTTTCGGACTGACTTCACTCTGTATGACAGACTCTAGGTCTACCCACCTCATTACATAGAGCTCCATCTCATCCCTTTTTATAGCTGAGTAATCTTCCATTGTATATATATGCCACATCTTCTTTATCCATTCATTTGTTGATGGGCATTTCGGTTGCTTCCATGTCCTGGCTATTGTAAATAGTGCTGCAGTAAACATTATGGTACATGTTTCTTTTGGGATTATGGTTTTCTTTGGGTATATGCTCAGTAGTGGGATTACTGGATCATATGGTAGTTCTAGTTGTAGTTTTTTAAGGAACCTCCGAATTGTTTTCCATAGTGGTTGTACCAACTTACAATCCCACCAATAGTGCAGGAGAGTTCCCTTTTCTCCACACCCTCTCCAACAGTTGTTGTTTCCAGATTTTGTGATGATGGCCATTCTGATCGGTGTGAGGTGACACCTCGTTGTGGCTTTGACTTGCATTTCTCTAATGATTAGTGATGTTGAGCATCCTTTCATGTGTTTGTTGGCCATCTGTTTGTCTTCTTTGGAGAAATGTCTATTTAGGTCTTCCGCCCATTTGTGGATTGGGTTATTTGCTTTTTTGGTATTAAGCTGCATGAGCTGCTTGTATATTTTGGAGATTAATCCTTTGTCCGTTGTTTCATAGGCAACTATTTTTTCCCATTCTGAGGGTTGCCTTTTAGTCTTGTTTATGGTTTCCTTCGCTGTGCCAAAGCTTTTAAGTTTTATGAGGTGCCATTTGTTTATTCTTGATTTTATTTCCATGATTCTAGGAGGTGGGTCAGAAAGGATCTTGCTTTGATGGATGTCATAGAGCGTTCTGCCTATGTTTTCCTCGAGGAGTTTGATAGTGTCTGGCCTTCCATGTAGGTCTTTAATCCATTTGGAGTTTCTTTTTGTGTATGGTGTTAGGAAGTGTTCTACTTTCATTCTTTTACATGTTGCTGTCCAATTTTCCCAGCACCACTTATTGAAGAGGCTGTCTTTTTTCCATTGTATATTCGTGCCTCCTTTGTCAAAGATAAGCTGCCCATATATGCTTGGGTTTACCTCTGAGTTCTTTATTCTGTTCTATTGATCTCACTTTCTATTTTTGTGCCAGTATCATACTGTCTGGATCATGGTGGCCTTGTAGTATAGTTTGAAGTCAGGAAGCCTAATTCCACCAACTCCGTCTTTCCTTCTCAAGATTGCTTTGGCTATTCGGGGTCTTTTGTGTTTCCATACAAATCGTAAGATTTCTTGTTCTAGTTCTGTGAAAAATGCCGTTGGTAATTTGATCGGGATTGCGTTGAATCTGTAAATTGTTTTGGGTAAGATAGTCATTTTCACAATATTGATTCTTCCAATCCAAGAACATGGTATGTCCCTCCATCTGTTTGTGTCGTCTTTGATTTCTTTTATCAGTGTCTTATAGTTTTCTGCATACAGATCTTTTGCCTCCTTAGGCAGATTTACTCCTAGGTATTTTCTTCTTTTGGTTGCAATGGTAAATGGGAGAGTTTCCTTAATTTCTCTTTCTGCTCTTTCGTTGTTAGTGTATAGGAATGCAAGAGATTTCTGTGCATTAATTTTGTATCCTGCTACTTTACTAAATTCATCTATCAGTGCTAGCACTTTTCTGGTAGCATCTTTAGGGTTTTCTATATATAATATCATGTCATCTGCAAAGAGTGACAATTTGACTTCTTCTTTTCCAATTTGGATTCCTTTTATTTCTTTGTCTTCTCTGATTGCTGTGGCTCAAACTTCTAAAACTATGTTGAATCTTCTCCCTTTTTTTCCTGATGAGTCTGGCTAATGGTTTATCAATTTTGTTATCTTCTCAAAGAACCAGCTTTTAGTTTTATTGATCTTTGATGTTGTTTCCTTCATTTCTTTTGCATTTATTTCTGATATGATCTTTCTGATTTCTTTCCTTCTGCTCACTTTGGGGTTTTTTTGTTCTTTCTGTAATTGTTTTAGGTGTTAAGGTTAGGTTGTTTATTTGATATTTTTCTTGTTTCTTGAGCTAGGACTGTATTGCTATCAACTTCCCTCTTAGAACTGCTTTTGCCGCATCCCATAGATTTTGGATTGTGGTGTTTTCATTGTCATTTGTTTCTAGGTATTTTTTGATTTCCTCTTTGATTTCTTGAGTGATTTCTTGGTTGTTTAATAGCATATTGTTTAGTCGCCATGTGTTTGTATTTTTTCCAGTTTGTTTCCAGTAATTGATATGTAGTCTCATGTCATTGTGGTCAGAGAAAATGCTTGATACGATTTCAATTTTTTTGAATTTACTGAGGCTTGATTTGTGACCCAAGATGTGATCTCTCCTAGAAAATTTTCCATGTGCACTTGAGAAGAAAGTGTATTCTGTCGTTTTGGGATGGAATGTCCTATAAATATTCATTAAGTCGAGATGGCCTAATGTGTCATGTAAAGGTTGCATGTCCTTATTTATTTTCTGTTTGGATGATCTGTCCATTGATGTAAGTGGGGTGTTCAAGTCTCGTCCTATTATTCTGTTACTGTCAATTTCCCCTTTTATGGCTGTTAGCATTTGCCTTATGTATTGAGGTGCTCCTATGTTGGGTGCATAGATATTTACAGTTGTTCTATGTTCTTCTTGGATGGATCCCTTGATTATTCTGTAGTGTCCTTCCTTGTCTCTTGTAATAGTCTTTACTTTAAAGTCTAATGTGTCTGATATGAGTATTGCTACTCCAGCTTTCTTTTGACTTCCATTTGCATGGAATATCTTTTTCCATCCCTTTACTTTCAGTCTATATATGTCCCTTGGTCTGAAGTGGGTTTCTTGTAGGCAGCATATGTAAGGGTCTTGTTTTTGTATCCATTCAGCCAGTTTATGTCTTTTGGTTGGAGCATTTAATCCATGTACAATTCATGTGATGATTGACATGTATGTTCCTATTACCATTTTGTTCATTGTTTTGGGTTTGTTTTTGTAGATCTGTTCCTTCTCTTGTATTTCCTGCTTCGAAAAGTTCCTTTAGCAATTGTTGTAAGGCTGGTTTGGTGGTGATGAATTCTCTTAGCTGTTGCTTGTCTGTCAAGCTTTTGATTTCTCCATGGAATCTGAATGAGATTCTTGCTGGGTAGAGTATGCTTGCCTGTAGGTTTTTCTCTCTCAGGACTTTCAATATATCCTGCCACTCCCTTCTGGCCTGCAGAGTTTCTGCAGAAACATAAGCTGTTATCCTTTTGCATTTTCCCTTCTATGTTATTTGTTGCTTTTCTCTTGCTGCTTTTAATATGTTTTCTTTGTGTTTAATTTTCATTAGTTTGGTTAATATGTGCCTCAGTGTATTTCTCCTTGGGTTTATTCTAGATGGGACTCTCTGCACTTCTTGGACTTGATGAATTATTTCCTTTCCCATGTTGGGGAAGTTTTCCACTATAACCTCTTCAAATATTTTCTCAGACCCTTTCGTTGTTTTTCTTCTGGGATGCCTATGATTCGAATGTTGGTGGGCTTAATGTTGTCACCAAGGTCTCTGAGACTGTCTTCCATTCCTTTTATTCTTTTTTCTTTTTCCTGCTCTGTGGAGGTTATTTCCCCCATTCTATCTTCCAACTCACTTATTCATTCTTCTGCCACAGTTATTCTGCTGTTTGTAGCATCTAGAGTATTTGTAATTTCGGTTATTTTGTTATCTATTACTGTTTGTTTGTTCTTTAGTTCTTCTGAGTCCTTATTAACTGTTTCTTGTATTTTCTCTATTTTGATATCGAGATTTTGGATCATCTTTACTATCATTACTCTGAATGCTTTTTCAGGCAATTTTCCTATTTCCTCCTCATTTATTTGGTCTTGTGTATTTTTACCTTTTTCCTTCATCTGTGACATATTTTTTTGTCATCTCATTTTTCCCCCACTTTGGATGGGTGGGATTGTGTTCCTCTCCCACTGGGTGTTTGGTCTGAGGTTTCAAGCACTGGAGTTTGTAGGCTGTTGAGTATAGCTGGGTCTTCGTGTTGAGTTGAGAACCTCTGGGAGACCTCACTCAGATGAATATTCCCTGCGAACTGGGTTTCCCTGCTAGTCCAATGTTTTGGACTCAGAGCTCCCACCTCAGGAGCTCAGACCTGACCCTGGGCTTGTGAATCAAGATCCCACAAGCCATGTGGAGCAGGAAAATGAAAACAATTAAAAAAAATGGTAGGAGAAGAGCAGAGCAATAGCAAGATAAAAAATACGGTAATAGGAAACTAACAGATGTGTTAGAAAAAATTTAAAAAACAATGGAGCAACAGCTGGAAGGTAAAACAACTGCAATCGCCTAAGTGAGGAGGTGGAAAGAAAAAAAAAGAAAACAAAAAGCCAGAAAAGGCCTTGGCTGTGGGGGTGGGTCTTAGACAAGGGATGGCGGGGCGGGGGGGGGGGGAGTTCAGCAGTGGGCAGGGCCTACACTGCGAAAAGGCCTTGGGGGTGGTGGGGAATGGGGCTTAGGCCCAATGAGGCAGAGGGGCCCAGGAATGCCTCTGGTCCTGCGGGCAAAGGACCAGGTCAAGGTACCCAGTGAGCTCCCTGGGCCCGACTTGGTGGGAGAAATGCTAGGCACCTCCCCTAGTTCTCCAGTCTTGGAGGGTCGCTCCCCCTTGGGTTCTCTTCTTCCTCACCCCCTCTCTTCTATTCCCCCAGGACCCTCACAGCTGCAGGGGGCACTGAAAGGCAGGAGACCAGACTCTGATGCCCAACAGGTTTCTCAGGGCCAACTGGGCTAGGGTAACGCCTGTGGCACTTCCCCAGATCTCCCAGTCTCCTAAGGTTCCTGTCTGCCTCTCTTCCTCTCCCCCACCCCCCACTCTTCTAGGTCCCAAGCAGCTGGAGGGGGCCTGGAGTGTGAAAGCCCAGGTCTGTGAGCCTAGCAGGCTTCCCAGAGCTAGTAGGCAGGGGAAATACCTTCTCCGCCTCCCTTGATCCTCCAATCCCAGAAGGCCCCCTCCCCTGCCTGCCTCTGCTCTTCTTCCCTGCTTTCCTTCTACACCCCTAGGACCAGTGAGACCAAGAGGGGCCCCTGGAGGACTGAAGACCAGGCCTGGGGGCACAACAGGCCTCCCGGTGCCAAGTGGGTAGGGAGATTTCCCGCAGTGTCTACCCCTGATCCTCTGGTCCTGCAAGGTCCCCCCCCACTGCTGTCTGCCTCTCTTCCTCTTCTCCTCTCCTACCTCCCTCCCAGGCTTGTACGACCCACTCAGCCAGAGAGACCGAGGGACCAGACTCAGGAGCCCAGCAGGCTTCTTGGGCCAGTGGGCAGCGGAAATGCCTTCCACTCCTCCCCTGATCCTCTGATCCCAGAGCATCCCTCCCCTCTTCTGTCGCTCTTCTTTTCCCCCCACCGCTTCCCTCCTGTACTTCTAGGATCAACGGCCTGGAGGAGCCTTGGAAGGTGGAGGACCCGCCCAGAAGAAATACCCAGCGGTGCCTCCCCTATTCTTCTGACCTGGAGAGATCCCTTCCCACCCCCACTGTCTGCCTCGCCACCCCCCCACACCCCCAGGATCCTCATGCTGGAGGGGGGCCTGGAGAGTAAAGGACCAAGCCTGGGAGCCCAGGTGGCCTCCCTGGCCAAGAGGGCAGGCAAAGTGCCCTCTCGCCTCCCCATCCCCCAATCTCAAGGCCCCCACCCCACCTGTCCACCTCTCCACCTCCTCACTCCTCCTCCCTCCTTCACACACCCCCAGGACCCAGGCAGCCCAGCGGGGGCCTTGGAGGGTGGATGACCCTGCTGGGGGGCCCAGCAGGCCCTCCAGCTGGGGAGCTCAGCAGGCCTCCTGGCCTCCTGGGTGGGAGAAACCCAGTTGCAGTTTCCTGATCTCCCCAGCCCTCAATGGTCCCTCCAGACCTCCCCCAGCCACCCCCCAGGGGCGCTGGTCCAGTGTGGCTTCCCCTTCCCCGCCCCCCTGACTTGCCCCAGGTCCTACCTGGTTGCTGCGGGGTTCCCGCAGTCTGCTTGGGTCTCAGGTCCCCCGCTGGCATCTGGCAACTGATCTATTTGTGGGGAGATGTGATCTCTGCGTCTTCCCAGGCTGTCATCTTGACTCCGCCCCCTTCATTAATATGTAAATAAAATATTAATTAACATTATATCATTATGAACTCAGGATCAATGAACAAGTGTAGGATTATGACTTCCTTTATACTTTTACAACATTCCTTGAGGCCTTTAGATTTCCTCCTTTGATTTCCCTACCCCTTGCCTTCCACTCTATTACAGGAGATTGAATATGGTTCCCTGTGTTATACAGTAAGACCTTGTTGTTTATCTATTTCATATATAGTAGTTTGTATCTGCTAATCCCAAACTCCTAATTTATCTCTTCCCCACCCACTTTCCCCTTTGCTAACCACAAATTTGTTTTCTATGTCTATGAGTCTGTCTCTGTTTTGTAAATAGGTTCATTTGTATCCTATTTTAGATGCCACACGTAAGTAACATCATATGGTGTTTATCTTCCTCTTCCTGACTTATTTCCCTTAGTATGATAATCTCCAGGTCCATCCATGTTGCTTCCAATGGCATTATTTCATTCTTTATCATGGCCCCGTAAGTATTCTATTGTATACATGTAGCAGATCTTTATGTGCTCCTCTGTAGATGGACATTAGGTTGCTCGCATGTCTTGGCTACTGTAGATAGTGCTGCTGTGAACATTGGGGTGCGTGTATCTTTTCAAATTGCAGTTTTTTCTGGATAGAGGCCCCAGACTGGGATTGCTGGGTCACATGGCAACTCTATTTTGAGTTTTTTTAAGAAACCTGCATACTGTTTTCTAAAATAGCTGCACCAATTTACATTCCTACCTCCAGTGTAGGAGGGTTCCCTTTTCTCCAGGCCCTCTCCAGCATTTCTTATTTGTAGCCTTTTTCTCCTTTTTTTTAAACCTTGAAGATCACCGTTTTTAAATTTTATTTATTTATTTATTTATTTATTTATTTATTTATTTATTTATTTATTGGCTGCATTGGGTCTTTGTTGCTGGGCCCGGCCTTTCTCTAGTTGTGATGAGCAGGGGCTGCTCTTCGTTGTGGTGCGCAGGCTTCTCAGTGCAGTGGCTTCTCTTGCTGCGGAGCTCAGGCTCTAGGCTGGCAGGCTTCAGTAGTTGCAGGGTGCGGACTCAGTAGTTGGGGCGCACGGGCTCAGGTGCTCTGCGGCATGTAGGATCTTCCCGGACCAGGGATTGAACCCGTGTCCCCTGCATTGGCACGTGGGTTCTTAACCACTGCGCCACCAGGGAAGCCCTGTCGACTTTTTAATGATGGCCATTCTGACTGTTGTGAGGTGCTACCTCATTGTATTTTTGATTGGCATTTCTCTAATAATTAGTGATATTGAGCATCTTTTCATGTGCCTGTTGGCCATCCGAATATCTCCTTTGGAGAAATGTCTATTTAGGTACATGGACACATCTTTATCCTCCAGAGTTCATAGTTCACATGAGGGGTTATTCCTGGTATTACACATTCTGTGTGTTTAGATGAATATATAATGATATGTATCCACCATTGTAGTATCATACATGGTGTTTTCACTACCCTAAAAACCCTCTGTGTTATGCCTCCCTGCAATAGTGTCAACGACTGATTGTTTTATGTCCCCATGGTTTTGCCTTTTCCAGAATTCAGGTGGTTGGGAGGGATCATCCAGTGTGTAGGCAGCCCTTTCAGACTGGCTTCTTTCACTTAGTAGTATGTGTTTAAGTTTCTTCCATGTCTTTTCATGAATTGGTAACTCATTTTTAGCACTGAATAATATTCCATTGTCTGTTTATACCACAGTGTATTTATCCATTCACTTTCTAAAGGACATCTTGAATGCGTCCAAGTTTTGGCAGTTATAAATAAAGTTCCCGTAAGTTTCCGTGTTCAGGTTTTCATGTGGACATAGATGTCAGCATTTGAGTACATGCCAAGAACAGTGATTCCTGGATTGTGTGAGATGAGTATGTTTAGTTTTGTAGGAAACTGCCAGACTGTCTTCCAAAGTGGCTGCATCATTTTGCATTCCCACTAGTAGTGTATGAATTTGTGTTGCTTTGCATCCTCTCCAGTATTTGCTGTTGTCAGTGTTTTGGATTTTGGCCATCCTAAAAGGTGTGTGGTGGTATCTCATTGTTTTAATTCTCAATTCCTGGGACTTCCCTGGTGGCACAGTGGTTAAGAGTCTGCCTGCCAATGCAAGGGACATGGGTTTGATCCCTTGTCCAGGAAGATCCCACATGCCACGGGGCAACTAAGCCCATGTGCCACAACCACTGAGCCTGCACTCTAGAGCCCGCCAGCCACAACTAGTGAGCCCATGTGCCGCAAGTACTGAAGCACCTAGGGCCAGTGCTCTGCAACAAGAGAAGCCACTGAAATAAGAAGCCCGTGCACCGCAACAAAGAGTAGCCCACCCTTGCTACAGCTAGAGAAAGCCCTCGCAGCAACGAAGACCCAATGCAGCCAAGAATAAATAAATAAATAAATTTATAAAAAAAATCTCAATTCCCTAATGACATGTGATATGGAACACCTTTTCATATGCTTCCTTGCCATGTGTATATCTTCTTTAGTGAGGTGTCTGTTAAGACCTTTTGCCCATTTTTAACAATTAGATTCTCCATTTTCTTATTGCTGTTTTAAGAATTCTTTGTAAATGTTGAATGATAGTCCTTTATCAGATCTGCCTTTTGCAGATATTTTCTCGTAACCTGTGGCTTGTCTTTCCCTTCTCTTGACATTGTCTTTTGCAGAGCAGAAGTTTTGAATTGTCATGAAGTCCAGTTTACCAATTATTTCTTTCCTGGATTGTACTTTGGTGTTGTATTTAAAATATCATCATCATACTTGTCACCTAGATTTTCTTCTGTGTTATCTTCTGGGAGTTCTGTGGTTTTGCATTTTAGTGTGGTCCATTTGAGTTACTGCTTGTGAAAGGTGTAAAGTCTGTGTCTAGATGCATTTTTTTTCGCGTGTGGATGTCCAATTATTCCAGCATCATTTGTTGAAAAGACTATCCTTGTTCTACTGTCCTTTGCTGCCTTTGTCAAAGATTAATTGTCTATGTTTGTGTAAGTATTTCTAGGCTCTGTATTCTGCTTCATAGATTTATTTTTTTATTCTTTTATGAATAACATACTGTCTTGATTACTGCAGCTTTATAGTAAGTTTTGAAGTCAGGTGGAGTCAGTCCTCAGACTTGCTTTTCTTTACTTAAAAGTCTGTTCCTAGTTGCTCCAAACCTGTACAACCACTTTATTTCAGTGGGTTCTTGCATGTCTATGTTTTAATCCTTCCTGCTCTTACGAAGCCTATCCTGACCACCTTATCAGTCACTTCACTTTCTTTGTTTATTTAATAATTTATATTGACATTTGTAGCTAGTCATCTTTTCTTTTTTTTTTTAAATTTTATTTATTTATTTATTATTTTTTGGGGGGTACACCAAGTTCAATCATCTGTTTTTATACACATATCCCCGTATTCCCTCCCTCCCTCGAGTCCCCCCCACCCTCCCTGTCCCAGTCCTCTAAGGCATCTTCCATCCTCGAGTTGAACTCCCTTTGTTATACAACAGCTTCCCACTGGCTATCTACTTTACACTTGGTAGTATATATATGTCTGTGCTACTCTCTTGCTTCGTCTCAGCTTCCCCTTCACCCCCCGGCCCCTCCCAAACCTCGAGTTCTCCAGTCCATTCTCTGCACCTGCGTCCTTGTTCTTGTCTCTGAGATCATCAGTACCATTTTTAGATTCCGTATATGTGAGTTAGCATACAATATTTGTCTTTCTCTTTCGGACTGACTTCACTCTGTATGACAGACTCTAGGTCTACCCACCTCATTACATAGAGCTCCATCTCATCCCTTTTTATAGCTGAGTAATATTCCATTGTATATATATGCCACATCTTCTTTATCCATTCATTTGTTGATGGGCATTTCGGTTGCTTCCATGTCCTGGCTATTGTAAATAGTGCTGCAATAAACATTATGGTACATGTTTCTTTTGGGATTATGGTTTTCTTTGGGTATATGCTCAGTAGTGGGATTACTGGATCATATGGTAGTTCTAGTTGTAGTTTTTTAAGGAACCTCCAAATTGTTTTCCATAGTGGTTGTACCAACTTACAATCCCACCAATAGTGCAGGAGAGTTCCCTTTTCTCCACACCCTCTCCAACAGTTGTTGTTTCCAGATTTTGTGATGATGGCCATTCTGATCGGTGTGAGGTGACACCTCGTTGTGGCTTTGACTTGCATTTCTCTAATGATTAGTGATGTTGAGCATCCTTTCATGTGTTTGTTGGCCATCTGTTTGTCTTCTTTGGAGAAATGTCTATTTAGGTCTTCCGCCCATTTGTGGATTGGGTTATTTGCTTTTTTGGTATTAAGCTGCATGAGCTGCTTGTATATTTTGGAGATTAATCCTTTGTCCGTTGTTTCATAGGCAACTATTTTTTCCCATTCTGAGGGTTGCCTTTTAGTCTTGTTTATGGTTTCTTTCGCTGTGCAAAAGCTTTTAAGTTTTATGAGGTGCCATTTGTTTATTCTTGATTTTATTTCCATGATTCTAGGAGGTGGGTCAGAAAGGATCTTGCTTTGATGGATGTCATAGAGTGTTCTGCCTATGTTTTCCTCGAGGAGTTTGATAGTGTCTGGCCTTCCATGTAGGTCTTTAATCCATTTGGAGTTTCTTTTTGTGTATGGTGTTAGGAAGTGTTCTACTTTCATTCTTTTACATGTTGCTGTCCAATTTTCCCAGCACCACTTATTGAAGAGGCTGTCTTTTTTCCATTGTATATTCGTGCCTCCTTTGTCAAAGATAAGCTGCCCATATATGCTTGGGTTTACCTCTGAGTTCTTTATTCTGTTCTATTGATCTCACTTTCTATTTTTGTGCCAGTATCATACTGTCTGGATCATGGTGGCCTTGTAGTATAGTTTGAAGTCAGGAAGCCTAATTCCACCAACTCCGTCTTTCCTTCTCAAGATTGCTTTGGCTATTCGGGGTCTTTTGTGTTTCCCTACAAATCGTAAGATGTCTTGTTCTAGTTCTGTGAAAAATGCCGTTGGTAATTTGATCGGGATTGCGTTGAATCTGTAAATTGTTTTGGGTAAGATAGTCATTTTCACAATATTGATTCTTCCAATCCAAGAACATGGTATGTCCCTCCATCTGTTTGTGTCGTCTTTGATTTCTTTTATCAGTGTCTTATAGTTTTCTGCATACAGATCTTTTGCCTCCTTAGGCAGATTTACTCCTAGGTATTTTCTTCTTTTGGTTGCAATGGTAAATGGGAGAGTTTCCTTAATTTCTCTTTCTGCTCTTTCGTTGTTAGTGTATAGGAATGCAAGAGATTTCTGTGCATTAATTTTGTATCCTGCTACTTTACTAAATTCATCTATCAGTGCTAGCAGTTTTCTGGTAGCATCTTTAGGGTTTTCTATATATAATATCATGTCATCTGCAAAGAGTGACAATTTTATTTCTTCTTTTCCAATTTGGATTCCTTTTATTTCTTTTTCTTCTCTGATTGCTGTGGCTAAAACTTCCAAAACTATGTTGAATAATAGTGGTGAGAGTGGACACCCTTGTCTTGTTCCTGTTCTTAGAGGCAATTCTTCCAGTTTTTCCCCATTGAGAACGATGTTGGCTTTGGGTTTCTCATATATGGCTTTTATTTTGTTCAGGTAATTTCCTTCTATGTCCATTTTCTGAAGAGCTGTTATCATAAATGGATGTTGAACATTGTCAAAAGCATTTTCTGCATCTATTGAGATGATCATATGGTTTTTATCCTTCAATTTGTTGATATGATGTATCACGTTGATTGATTTGCGTATATTGAAGAATCTTTGCATCCCAGGGATAAACCCCACTTGATCATGGTGTATGATTTTTTTAATGTGCTGTTGGAGTCTGTTAGCTAGTATTTTGTTGAGGATTTTTGCATCTATATTCATCAGTGATATCGGTCTATAATTTTCTTTTTTTGTGACATCTTTGCCTGGTTTTGGTATCAGGGTGATGGTAGCCTCGTAGAATGAATTTGGGAGTGTTCCGCCTTCTGCAATATTTTGGAAGAGTTTGAGAAGGGTAGGTGTTGGCTCTTCTCTAAATATTTGATAGAATTCGCCCGTGAACCCATCTGGTCCTGGGCTTTTCTCTGTTGGGAGATTTTTAATCACTGCCTCAATTTCCGTACTTGTGATTGGTCTGTTCATGGTTTCTATTTCTTCCTGGTTCAGTCTTGGAAGACTGTATTTTTCTAAGAATGTATCCATTTCTTCCAGGTTATCCAATTGATTGGCATAGAGTTGCTTGTAGTCGTCTCTCATGATCTTTTGTATTTCTGAGGTGTCCGTTGTGACTTCTCCTTTTTCATTTCTAATTCTGTTGATTTGCATGTTCTCCCTTTTTTTCTTGATGAGTCTGGGTAGTGGTTTATCAATTTTGTTAATTTTCTGAAAGAACCAGCTTTTAGTTTTATTAATTTTTGCTATGGCTTCCTTCCTTTATTTTTCATTTATTTCTGCTCTGATCTTTATGATTTCTTTCCCTCTGCTCACTTTGGGGTTTCTTTGTTCTTCTTTTTCTAATTGTTTTAGGTGTAAGGTTAGGTTGTTCTTTGTTTATTTAATAATTTATATTGAAATTTGTAGCTAGTCATCTTTTCTTAAAAAGAAAATTTATATGTGGCAAGGTTCTTCCCTGAATATCTGTCACTCTCATCAGAAATAATTGTCACTGAAAGGAAAATCAACAAGTCTCCACAATAATTGCTTCAAGTTCCCATATGTTCCTGTGGCTTGCACTGTCACGCTTTCCCATCCACTTCATAACATCTTGTCTCTTGTCTCTGCATGTCCTGGATAAAATGTTCTCCTTTCTGCCAGCCCTTGAATTGGCTAATTCCTAGTCAAGACGAAGCTCAGACCTAATTTCTCCTTCTACTTCCAAGCAGGCAGACATCTCCCTAAACGGTTCTCCACCTTTATTCCTTTCTGTCGTATTTCGTTTTCTACACTGAGCTTAAGTGCTGTAATAGATTTCTTAGTTTTCTGAGGAAAAGGACAGTTTCTTATTAATTTTGATACTCACGAACAACTACCCCAGTGGCCACTACATAGCAGTTGCTCCATAATGTATGTGTGTTGAATTCCTGATTAAAACTAGAGCTGCTGAAAGTCGACTGCATCTGGGTGATTTCCTTATGTCTAGGTGTCCCTCAGGTTACTTTCTGGTACTAAAAAAGATAGAGAAGTGGACTGAGCTTTCAATGGCAAACCTGGAGCTTTAGTATAACCTGTCTTATATCTTCCAAGTAAGCACAGGCAAGATGGGACATTTCTTTATTTTTCTTATTTGTTTATGTCTTATCAATTTATTTTGAATTCTTGAGTAACTTGGAAAAAGTAATTTGAAGTGGGCCATAGTTTTCCATCGAGTTTTACACTTTTTACTACCTTTGAACTAAAGGTAAAATAATTACATAATGGAATAATTATATAATGACAATGCAGAGAGCGAAGTAAAGCGATATTTATTTTGACCACCTGCTATGCCCCAGACTCTGAGCTAGGCACTCTGGTTTCATTCTCTCATTCAGTTCTCACCATAGCTCTAAGAGAGAGGTACAGTTACCACCATTTTAAGATTTAAAATAAAAATGAAACAAATAGCTGAAGCAAAACTGTGATACTCTTATTGTGAGTGCTCTCCCTTAAAGGAATGTGACCGATGGCAGTGATATGTTTTGCCAATATGGAATTATTTTAGAACAATACAGTAATCTTTTATTTGGGATTTTAGTCATTTTGATAATGGAATTTATTAAAATTTAAACAGTGCAGAAACTGGCATCAGTTTCCTTATTTGTAAATTAAGTGGCTTCAATAGATCCTCTCTGGGGACTTTTCCTATTCAAATATTTTGTGATTTAAAAATTTTTCAGTTTTGTTCACCTTTTGATATAGTTAATTAACAGAGATATGACTAGTTAGTAGAAAATAAATCAGGAGAATAATCTAGGAATTACCACAATTTACAAACTGGAAAATCAGTCCTTTAGTAGACAACGAACCGTGTAATTTTTTTATGAAGTTATTTCCATTCCTTTGATATTTACATATATTTTAATGGCTTTGTTTTTATATTTCAGAGAAATTGCAATCATATGAAACTTTAGAGGTTTTTTTCAAAGAAGTATTACAAATTCTTTTAACAAGTTCTATGAAAAACTGCTTTCAAAACCCGAATTATTAAAATTAATATTAAATCTCTAAAGATATATTTTTCAGCAGATGGGAGAATACTTAGACTATTAAACCTAATTCATAAATCACCATCTAGAGTAATGAGACTTTAATGTTCTCTTCAGTTTTTCCATTAACTTAAAGTGTCCAGGGCTTCAGATAAGTTATTTTGCTACAATCACTGTGGGACAAATATATATGATTCTGTTGCTATGGAGAACTTACTCCTTAAATATGTGTTTTCCCTTCTGTATTGACATCTCTAATTCCTTTCTATATTCCCATAATCTAACATATCAAAGACTATAAGTATTCTAAAACTTTTTATTATGATTATTGATATATAAAATATGTATCAGAGATTATGGTAATATTAAAAATGAAGAATTAAAAGTTGAGCTTTTTTTAAGGTAAAAATATTGTCACTACCAAGAATCAGAGCCCATCATTAATTCTAAAAGCTACTGAATCATTTATGTTATGATCCAGATATGATAATGGCCTGATTTATATAACTTGATGGAAAAATTGGAAATTTGAATTTTAAATGTCGAAGTCAGAGTTCCCAGAAGTGATGTGTCTGAATATTTAGTACCACAAAGTGCTCCAAGAAGATAAATTTGAGAAATGCATTCTTAGAGATTCAGCATGTATGTTATATACGTCTTGCAGTTATGAAAGCGGTTTAATCTGGTTTAATACAACACTTTGCTAATGATATTGAAATAGTTATTTTCATAATTAAAATATTAGTTGATTTTGAAAATTGTTCTACCTAACTAACTCTGAGAAATATTGCAATATGTCAATAATCCAAACTTTTATGATGACATATTTTTGCACTTTACTCCTAAGGATTGTCAATATTTTGATCAAATGTTGAACATACCTTTAAAAGGTGAATAAGTAGAATTATTTCTAGATTTTTAAATTTGCCAATCACATAGTATGATTGGTTTCTAAAAATAAAGCCAGAAGATTGAACATAATATTTTGCAGGATAATTTGACAATAGATGGACTAAGCAATCTGAAAATCCTCCCAATAAAAATACTAAAATATAAAGTAAAATAAGATAAATATATTTTAAAGCATCGCCGAATTGCAATAAAGTAAGGAGAATCCTCTTGGGTCACAGATAAAGGTGGCACGTGAAGCAGGCTTTTGTGGGTAGGTGAACCCTAGGAGAAAATCTGTGAGCTGAATTTGTTGGAGCCCTGAAAAAGGAGGGCTAAGGGAGAAGTGTGTGTTTGTGTGTGTGTGTGTGTGTGTGTGTGTGTCGGGGGGGTGGGGTAGTTTGGATTTTAATGGTAATCCAGCTACAGTGTCTTCTGATGATGGGCACATGCAATCATATTCTATATATTGGAGATCTGCACTTTAGTGAAATGGTGGCTTAGAAAAATCTGCTTACTTGGACAATGAGATGATAGGAAGCTTGTTGGGACAGGCATAGGCTCTTAGGCCATTGTATGGAAATAATCTGATCCCCTGAGGATTTGATAGCCTGGATCAGCCCTCACACAAGTTTGGGTTTTGAGTATGAACTACCTGTGAGGTCCAGGAAACCCCAAGCTAACGAATTAAATCACGAGTGGTCTCTACATCACACCTACTATGATGGTTATAATCAATAAAGTGGAAAGTATCAAGTGTTAGCCAGGATGTGGAGAAATTGGAACCCTCATACATTATGGTGGGAATGTAAAATGGTGGAGCTGCTGGGGTAAACAGTTTGATGGTTCCTCCAAAAGTTAAACACAGATCTACCGTATGACCCAGTAATTCCATTCCTAGGTACATATCTAAACAAATTAAAAGCAAGGACTTAAGTATTTGTACACCAATTTTTATAACAGCATTATCCAAAACAGCTGAAAGGTAGAAACAACCTTAAGTGTCTATCAACAGATGAATGGATAAACAAAATGTGGTATATACATACAGTGGACTATTATTCAGCCACGAAAAGGAATGAAATCTTAATATATGCTACAACATGCATAGACTCTGAAAACATTATTTTAAGTGAAATAAGCCAGACAGAGAAGGACAAATATTGTATGATTCCGCTTATATGAGGTACCTAGAATAGGCAAATTCCTAGATACAGAAAATAGAGATTACCTGAGGTTATGGGAGGGAAAAATGGAAAGTTATTGTTTAATGGATACAAAATTTATGCTGGAGATGAAGAAAAAGTTTTGGGCATAAAAGTGGTTCACACAACACTGTGAATGTATTTAATGTCACTGAACTGTATATTTACAAATGGTTAAAATGATAAATATTTTGTTGTGTATACTTTACCAAAATTAAAAAAAAATGGTCTGAGACTGGTGGTCACCTTGAAGCACTTGAAGGGAGCATATACAAAACATCCTCAGAGGGACTTCCTCTCTCATTTTGAACTGTGCAGGTATTAGGTCTCAATGAAGATAAACCCACAATTTAAATTGTAGAACATATGAGGAAATATTTACTCCATGAGCTAGAATCAACAGATCAGAAAACATCAAGATTATATCCCTAAGAATTTCAGCCAACACAACTCATTCTCAAACGTAATAAAAGAAATAAGAAGACAATGGAAGAATACCTTCAGAATATCAAGAGGATATAACTGTAATCTGGAATTCTACCTCAGTTAAATTTTCACACAAGTGTCAAGATAAAATGAATTATTGTCATCAATAAGATCTTATTGTTGTCAGTAAGATCTGAGAGTTTCAAATTGTTAAAAGGTGTTTTTGCATTTTTACAAATCTCTTTATTGTCTGACTTGACTGTCTGGCTGGATTTACACATCTGCTTCTGCATTCAACCTCATGCAATATCATGCACTATCTAGCCTCTGGAAAACCACAGTACACTCATGAATGAATGAGAATGACAAAAACAATGTCTTAGTAATAATTAAAAAGAGTTTCTCAGTATGGTATTAATATAAAAACAGACACATAGACCAATGGAACAGAATTGAGAGCCCAAGAAATAATCCCTCACATACAGGGCCAATTAATATTTAACAAGGCAGCCAAAAATACTCAATGGGGAAAGGATAGTGGTGATACTTCAATAAATGGTGTTGAAAAAGCTGGATATTCACATGCAAAAGAATGAAATTGGACCCCTATCTTAATGCCATTCACAAAAATTAATTCAAAATGGACTAAGAACTTTTATATATAAGAACTGAAACTATAAAAATTCCAGAAGAAAGCATAGGCGAAAATCTGCTTGACATTGGATTGGCAATGGATTTTTTGGGATATGACATCTAAAGCACAAGCAACAAAAGTAAAAATCAACAATTGGGACTACATCAAGTGAAAAAGTTTCTGCACTACAAAAGAAACAATCAAGAAAATGTAAAGGCAACCTGCAGAATGGGGGAACATATTTGCAAACCATACATCTGATAAGGGATTTATATCCAAAATATAAGGAACTCACACAATTCAATCGCAAGACGCAAAAATCTGATTAAAAAATGGGCAGAGAGCCTGAATAGACATTTTTCCAAAGACATACAAATGGCCAAGTACATGAAAAAATGCTCAATATCATTATTGAGGAAATGCAAATCCAAACCACAATGAGATATCACCTCACACCTATTAGAATGTCTGTTATCCAAAAGATGAGGTAATACATATGGTGAAGATGTGGAGAAGAGGGAATCTTTGTGCACTGTTGGTGGAAGTGTAAATTATCGGTACAGCCATTATCGAAAGCTGGCAATATGGAGGTTCCTGAAAAACAAACAAACAGCTATGACATGATCCAGCCCTATACCAGCCCAAATGGACTAAGATATCCACCACCACCAAAGGTTCTTGGGGACCCTCATGGGTTCAGACCGCAATTTGAAAATCATACTTTGAGAATGAGATTATATGATTGCATTAAAAATACAGCTATGTGCTGTTCTTAAGAAAAATATCTTAAACATAAGGAGAAGTTGAAAGTACAAGGGTGACAAAAGATAGACCAAAAAACATGCATGTGTATTAGAATCAGGCTTGGCAGACTTTAAGGCAAAATGTATTACTGAAGATAAAGAGGATAACAATATTATGAGTAATATTCTTTGAGAGCATCTACTAACCCTAAACTTCCAACGTACCTAATAAATTAGCCCCTAGATATATAAAAAAACAAATTTGACAAATTCATAATCTTAGAAAAGTATGTTACCACATAGTGGAATATGTTAACATGTATCTGTGTATAATTACTAGGTTCTCAGACAAGTGAACAACAAAATAAACCAGCTTGTTCTGATTGACCTACGGATATGCCGGCACTCTTACTAATGCCAGATATTTCATAAAGTGTGTGAATTTAACCTGCATAATGCTGAAGGTTAAAACTGTGGCTCTCACAGCCTTATGTTCCCACTGAGATGCTTCCTAATAAAGATTGAGTTAATTTGGGGGGAAGTAATTTAGGCACCCAAGGATTCTTAATTAACTCTTGAGCTATCGAGATGCTTTATTGCACTCATTAGGAAATATTGTTTGGATGACTGCTGTAAAGATGTTATACTTATTCAAAATAAATGTAGCTTGCTTCCAATAAAGAATAGTGAGGAACCTTCTCCATGCTTAAGAACGTGGAAGTAAAGAAATACGATTGCCTCTCAGGGATAAATTATTATTTTTTTAATAGTTAATGCCATACTTTTTAAAATTAGTTACTTTATTTATTTATTGGCTGTGTTGTGTCTTTGATGCTGCACACGGGCTTTCTCTAGTTGCTGTGAGCAGGGCTACTCTTCATTGTGGTGCGCGGGCTCCTCATTGCAGTAGCTTCTCTTGTTGCAGAGCACAGGCTCTAGGCACTCGCACTCCAGTAGTTGTGGCACATAGGCTCAATAGTTGTGGCTCATGGGCTCTAGAGCGCAGGCTCAATAGTTGTGGTGCATGGGCTTAGTTGGCCTGTGGCATGTGGGATCTTCCTGGAGCAGGGATTGAACCTGTATCCCCTGCATTGGCAGGCAGATTCTTAACCACTGCTCCATCTAGGAAGTCCCAGATATAAATTATTACATCAGTTCATACTGGATCAGAAAAGAGATATTCCAAGAGAAAAACAAATATTGTATGCTAACTCATATATACGGAATCTAAAAAAAATTTTTAAAAAATGGTACTGATGAACCCAGTGACAGAATAAGAATAAAGATGCAGACGCAGAGAATGGACTGGAGGACATGGGGTTGGGGGGGTGGGGGGCGAAGGGGAAGCTGGGACGAAGTGAGAGAGTGGCATAGACATATATATACTACCAACTGTAAAAGAGCTAGTGGGAAGTTGCTGTATAACAAAGGGAGATCAACTCGATGTTGGGTGATGCTTTAGAGGGCCGGGGGGGGAGGGTGGGGGGACATCGCGGGAGGGAGGGGATATGGGGATATGTGTATAAGTACAACTGATTCACTTTGGTGTACCTCATAAGCTGGTACAGGAGTGTAAAGCAATTATATTCCAATAAAGAGCTTAAAAAAATAAGAAAAGAGATATTCAAGAATTCACTTTAAATGAATCAGATAATAATTTACTGGGCATTGTTTTAAATGTTTTACTCATAAACTGCACTGTTAGGCTTACCCATAACCTTATTGAAAATTTTAATACATTGAAGAAAAGACTATCATACTAAAGAATATCATGCCCCTTTTAGGAAAGGAAAGTTTTTAAGTAATTTTTCCCAGAGTGTCCCTAGCACTAACCAGGAAAAGCTTGCCTTGGCTAACAAATCTGATGATGTGACCCTTGCTACATACCTAGTGGGGTAGCTGGGTAACTCTGGTCATCCAGGGGAGACAACTTATCTTGCTCTGATTCTTTGCTTTTTCTTTTTTTTTTCTTTGCTTTTTCAAGAGATGTTTTCAACTATAGCTATATTCACCTATAATTTACAAATCATAATTTGAACACAAGACATAATTGTTCTCTGTAAAATGAAAGTAACATCCTTTAAAAAACAATACCAGTTGTTTCTGAATTTGGTTACCATGAATCAATTCCCCAGAGTCTGATTTGCTTACATGTACCAGAAATCAAAATCCCAGACATCCAAAGCTGAACTGGAATGAGATGATGGTCCTGAGGTTCTCCTGACTGCGTGGGCCTGTTGGGAAGCCAACAGATCTCTCCTGAGAGGTAACTGACCTCACTGCCATGTGTTGTATCCTCATTGCAACACTTATTACGCCAAGTATGGACATGCTCTGGCTCATCCTGTGTTTGGTCATTTGATGAGAATAAATCAGTACCTTTCCCCCTACTGTTTTTCATAGATTTGACAACAAATACATTGGACCCCTAGTACACTGTTAGGACGGCAGAGAGTTAAGGTGAAATAGAAATTCCCAGACTGCCAACATTTTAATACTGTAGAAATGAGTAAACAAGTAAGCAATAGTACGAGACTTTTGTAAGTGAGGATTCTACAAGGGATGAAGAAAATGGCTGTGGTGTTCAGAGGAGATAGAAATCACCTCTGCTAGAGGGGAAAGACAATGGGGGAGGTAGTATGTAAAACAACCTTGAAGAATTGTGACTGCTAAAGCAGTGTTTTCAAATCTATTTAAAAATTCTTTCTTCTCCCCAACACATATACTTAAACCCCCTTGGTGGCTTCCTACTGTTCAAGAACAAAAAGGCTAGAGTATTTAGCATGCGTGTTTCTCCAGCTTTAATTGATCCTGCGCCCTCTAGTACTCTGGTCTTCTTTTGGCTCCTGTAGCATGCCGTGCTCCCTCCTGCTGTAACGATTTTGGACATGCCACTCACTCCCTCTGCCTGAAACCCATTCACCCACCATCTCATCTGTATTTCCCAGTTTGCTCTTCTAAAGTCTCTTGATGTCAATTAAAAATTTATCTCATCAAAGTCTACTTGTTATGTTATAAATGAGATCCACTTGTTAAATGCTGTCATGTACCATCTCACTTCTATTCCCAGTGTGTGTGTCGTGCTGTTTGACACTTCTAATTACACGTTCCTGTGTGATTATTTGATTTGTCTGAACCCAGATACTCCAGACTATAAACTCAGAGATGAAACCTTATCTGCTTTTTTTTTTGGATTGGATGCTTACCAGCCTGAATACAGTCACCCATCACCTGACCCCTGGTTGCTATGCAATAAATATTTATTGAATGAATGAGAAATGCAGAAAAGCAGAAGTTGTTCAGATCATGGGCAAAGTGCAAACCAAAATACAGAGGTGGAAAGAGCTGCCCAAGCTTAAGGACATAGGAAATTTTGTTTTGTTTTGTTTTTTTATAAATTGATTTATTTATTGGCTGCGGTGGGTCTTTGTTGCTGCGCACGGGCTTTCAAGTGGGGGCTACTCTTCTTTGCAGTGCACAGGCTTCTCAAGTGCGGTTGCTTCTCTTGTGGAGCACAGGCTTCAGGCCTGTAGGCTTCAGTAGTTGTGGCACACGGGCTTAGTTGCTCCGTGGCACGTGGGATCTTCCCTGACCAGGGCTCGAACCCGTGTTCCCTGCATTGGCAGGTGGATTCTTAACCACTGCGCCCCCAGGAAAGCCCCCAGGAAATTCTGTTTTAATGGCAGAGAGTTATTACTGAACTGCAGGGTATACGGGAAGGAGTTAATGCCGCAGGAAGCAGCTAATCCTCACTAAAAACACTCCTTGCTACTGACCAGATTCTTGACAACAAAAATGGGTTGTTTTTCAAGTGGTAGAAAAGTGTACCAAAGGTTGAATCATTTAGAGAAACAATTAGTAATGTTTCAAATGTATTTGTTTGTGGATCATATGAAATATGGTCCAGATCAAGTACCAATGCAAAACCAAAGCCTTGACAGAAATGAACAAAGCACCTTGTCTACGCATGCATTGACATTGTTAGGTTTTCAGAAAGAACTGTATTCTTAGAGCAAACCGTGAGTAGATATGGTTTCCTTTTTTAAAAAGGGTATTAATGTAAAATTTACATACAGTGAAATGCACAGATCATAAGAGCATAATTTGAAGAGTTTTGACAAATTCACGTAAATCTAACCCACATCATTTTCAAGATAATAGAAATTTTCCTTCCTCCCAATTTCTTCTTGTCCCTTCCCAGTCAACTCCCTTTCCTATAGGAAACTACTGCTGTGGACTAAACCCATAAAGTAGTTTTGCCTGTTCTGCATCTTCATATCAATGAATCTGGTTTCTTTCGCTCAGAGTATTTTGGAGATTCATTCCTGTTGTTGCATACAGCAGTGGTTCATTCCTTTGTGTCACTTCACAGTATTCCGTTGTCTGAATATAGCACAGTTTGTTTACTTACTTTCCTTTTGACATACATTTGGATTGTTTCCATTTAGGGCTTACTGTGAATAAATGATATAAATTATAAATATTAACTTCATATCAACTTGTGAATAAATTTGCCATGAACATTCTTGTACACACATTTGTGGACATACATTTACATTAATTTCAGGTATATATCCAGGGAATTGATGGGACATAGGTAGGAATTTAAGGCTATAAGAAACCTCACAGCTGTCTTCCAAATCTTGTGACATTTTACCCTCTCACTAGTGATGTGTGAGAGTTCTGGTTGTTGCCACCAACACTTGGTATTGTCATTGCTTTTCATTTGAGTCATCCTAGTATGTGTGTAGTGGTATTGCATTTGGGGTTTAATTTTAATTTCCCTGATAAACATGTTAAGCACTTTTCATGTCTTACTTGTCATTTGTATATTTTTCCTTTGTAAAGTATCTGTTCAATCTTTTGCCAGTTTTTTTTCACATGAGGTTGTCTTATTGTTAGTGATTTGTAGGACTTATTTATGTATTCTGGAAACAAGTTCTTTGTCTGATATATATTTTGCAAAGATTTTCTCCTGGTCTGTGGCTTGCTTATTAATGTTCTTAATGGTGTCTCTGGTGAGCAGAAGTTTTTAATTTGAATGAAATCTAGTTTTTTTTCTGTTTTGTTTTTTTATTGTTAGCGCTTTCTGTCTTCTAAGAAGTGTTTGCCTAAATCAAGTTGGCAAAGAAATTCTCCTAAAATTTTCCTAGATGTATCAACATTTTAGCTTTTGCTTTTAGGTTCATGATCTTAAGTAAGTGTGGGTTTCTTTCTGTGATTTTTATGCCTTTCCCTTGATCAACTTGTCTGTCCTTATGCCAATACTGCACTAGTTTGATTACTATAAATTTATAGTATTTCTTGAACAAGTACTGTAAATTCTCCAATCTATTTCTCCTTTTTCAAGATTAGTTTTCTAGATATTTTGCATTTCATATACATTTTGGAACCAACTTACCAGTTTCTAAAAGCGAAACAAATGTTAAAAAGCCTGCTGGGATTGTGATTGGGATTGCATTCAATCTACAGATCAATTTGGGAAAAAATAACATTTTAGAAATATTGAGCTTTCCAATTCATAGATGTCTATTTCTCTTTTAGTGCAGGTGTTCTTTAATTTTTTCTCAGCTATGATTAGTAGTTTTTAGTGAGGAGCTCTTGCACATATTTTACTAAGTTTATCTCTGAGTATTGTATTTTTTATATTTTTAATATTATTATATATGATGGTTTTAAATTTCATTTTCTGAGTACTCATTGCTAAAATCTAGAAAAACACTTGATTTTTGTATTTGACCTGTATTGGTATCCTGTAACCTTGCTAAAGGTACATAAGAGTTCTAGAAGTTGTTTTGTAGATTCTTTGGCATTTTCTATATAAACAATTATATGTAAATAAGGGAGAGTTTTAGTTTTTTCTTTCCAATGTTTATACTTTTTTTCCCATATTGTTTCATTGGCTAGAACTTCAAGAAAAATGTTGAATAGAAGTGGTGAGCGTGGACATCTCTTGCTTGTTCCCAATCTTAAAAAGAAAGCCTTCAGTCCTTTACCATCAAATATACTTTTAACTGTAGGTTTTCTACAAATATCTCTTATAAGAGTCTATTCCTAAAGTGTTAACTTTTTTTTTTTATCATGAAGAGATGTTGACTTTTTTCTGTCTCTATTGAGATGATCATACAATTTTCCATTTTAATGTTTATATGGTTAACTGTATTAATTGATTTTCTGGTGTTGAACTAACTTTGCCTTCCTGTGAAAAATTTCACTCAGTTGTGGTATATTTTCTCTTTTATACATTGCTAGATTTAATTACTAATATTTTGTTAAGGACTTTTGTGTCTATGTTCATGAGAGATATTGGTCTGTAAATTTTTTTTTTTGTAATGTCATTATCTGGTTTTGGTATCAAGATTATCCGAGCCTCATACAATGAGTTGGAAAGTATTTCTTCTCCTTCTATTTTCTGAAAAAAATTGTTTAGAATTAGTATTATTTCTTCTTTACATGCTAGTAGAATTCACCAGAGACTCCAGATTAGCCTGGAATTTTCCTTGAGGGAAAGCTTCTGATTACAAATTCAAAGCGATGTTGTAGTACTCAGATTTTCTAACTTCTTGTGTCTGTTTTGGCAATTTGTGTCTCCTCCCCTCAGGTTTTTTCTTGCATTTGTCCTGAGTTGTCCAGTTTTTCAGCAAAAAATCTTTAATAATATTACTTTTTGATATTCAATGTATGCAGTTTCCCTAGTGACACCCTCTTTCATTCTTGATGCTAGTATTTTCCCCCCTCTTTTATTCTTGGTCAGTCTAGGTATAGGTTTATCAATTTTATTAATCTTTTCAAAGAATCAACTTTTGACTTTGTTGATTATCTCTCGTGTTTGTTTAAATTCTGTTTCATTGATTTCTGCTTCTATATTTATTATTTTCTTCCTTTTGTTTATTTGCATTTAATTTAGTTTTCTTTTTAAAGCTAAAGTTGAACTTACTTCTTCTCTTCTAATATAGAGCTATAAATTTCCCTTTAGCCGTATTGCACAAATTTGTACCTGTTTTGCTTTCATTATCATTTAGTTAAAAGTATTACCTAATTATTCTATGCTTTTTTTGGACCTATGGAAGTATTTAGAAATGTATTGCTTAATTTTCCAATATTTTGATATTTTCAAATATTTGATATCTGATATTTTGTGTTCATTGATTTTTTTTAAATTTTATTTATTTATTTATTTATTTATTTATTTATTTATTACTTATTTTATTGCCTGTGTTGGGTCTTTTTTTTTTTTTTTTTGCTGTGCTTGGGCTTTCTTTAGTTGCAGTGAGTGGGGGTTACTCTTCATTGTGGTGCGCGGGCTGCTCATTGCTGTGGCTTCTCTTGTTGTGGAGCACCGGCTCTAGGCACATGGGCTTCAGGAGTTGCAGCACATGAGCTCGATAGTTGTGACTCACAGGCTCTAAAGTGCAGGCTCAATAGTTGTGGCGCACGGGCTTAGTTGCTCCGCGGTATGTGGGACCTTCCTGGAGCAGGGCTCGAACCCGTGCCCCTGCATTGGCAGGTGGATTCTTAACCACTGCATCACCTAGGAAGCCGTGTTCATTGATTTTTAATTTAATTTTATTGTGGTCAGAGAGCATACTTTGCATGATTTTAATCTTATTACATTTTTTGAGACTTCTTTTTTGCTCAGTACAGGATTTTTCTTGGTGAATATTACACGTGCACTTTAAAGGAATATGTATTCTCTAGATGCTAGGTGTAGTATCCATAAATACAATCAGTTAGATGAAATTGGTTGATAATATTACATCTTTTATATTTTTTCTGATTTTTCAGTTTCCTTATTCTGTCAGTGACTGAGAGAGGAATGTTAAAATATCTAACTATAATTGTGGCTTTGTCAGTTCTCCCCTTTCATTTTTTTCATTTTTTTTAAGTATGTGGTTTGAAACTCTGTGCATTGAAAGAGGATTACGGCTTTTTTTTAAGCACTTTATTGGATATAATTGCTTTACACTGTTGTACCAGTTTCTGCTGTGCAACAAAGTGAATCAGCTGTATTTATGCATATATCCCCATATCCCCTCCCTCCTACGACTCCCTCCCACACTCCCTATCCCAGCCCTCTAAGTCATCACCCATCATAGAGTTGAGGTCCCTGTGTTATACAGCAGCTTCCCACTATCTATTTTACATTTGGTAGTGTATATATGTCAGTGCTACTCTCTCAGTTTGTCCCAGCTTCCCCTTTGCCCCACCCTCTGTGTCCTCAATCTGTGCTCTATATCTGCCTCTTTATTCTTGCCCTGTCACTGGGTTCATCAGTACCATTCTTTTAGATTCCATATATGCGTTAGCATACAGTATTTGTTTTTCTCTTTCTGGCTTACTTCGCTCTGTATGACAGTCTCTAGGTCCATCCACCTCACTATAAATAACTCAATTTCATTCCTTTTTATGGCTGAGTAACATACCATTGTCTAAGTGTGCCACATCTTCTTTATCCATTCATCTGTTGGTGGGTATTTAGGTTACTTCCATGTCCTGGCTATTGTAAATAGTGCCGCAATGAACATTGTGATACATATTTCTTTTTGGATTACGGTTTTCTCAGGGTATATGCCCGGGAGTGGGATTTCTGGGTCATATGGTAGTTCTATTTTTAGTTTTTTAGGAACCTCCAAACTGTTTTCCATAGTGGCTGTACCAACTTACATTCCCACCAACAGTGCAGGAGGGTTCCCTTTTCTCCACACCCTCTCCAGCATTTATTGTTTCTAGGTTTTCTGATGATGCCCATTCTGACCAGTGTGAGGTGATACCTCATTGTGGCTTTGACTTGCATTTCTCTAATGATTAGTGATGTTGAGCATCTTTTCATGTGTTCATTAGCCATCTGTATGTCTTCTTTGGAGAAATGTCTGTTTAGGTCTTCCACCCATTTTTGGATTGGGTTGTTTGTTTTTTTGATATTGAGCTGCATGAGCTGCTTGTATATTTTGGAGGTTAATCCTTTGTCCGTTGCTTTGTTGGCAAATATTTTCTCCCATTCTGAGGATTGTCTTCTTGTCTTGTTTATGATTTTCTTTTGCTGTGCAAAAGCTTTTAAGTTTCATGAGGTCCTATTTGTTTATTTTTGATTTTATTTCCTTTATTCTAGGAGGTGGGTCAGAAAGGATCTTGCTTTGATTTATGTCATAGAGTGTTCTGCCTATGTTTTCCTCTAGGAGTTTGATAGTGTCTGGCCTTCCATGTAGGCCTTTAATCCATTTGGAGTTTCTTTTTGTGTAGGATGTTAGGAAGTGTTCTAATTTCATTCTTTTACATGTAGCTGTCCAATTTTCCCAGCTCCACTTATTGAAGAGGCTGTCTTTTCTCCATTGTATGTTCTTGCCTCCTTTGTCAAAGACAAGGTGCCCATATGTGCGTGAGTTTATCTCTGGGCTCTCTATTCTGTTCCATTGATCTTCCTTTCTATTTTTGTGCCAGTACCATACTGTCTTGATACCTGTAGCCTTGTAGTACAGTTTGAAGTCAGGAAGCCTGATTCCTCCAGCTCCATCTTTCCTTCTCAAGATTGCTTTGGCTATTCGGGGTCTTTTGTGTTTCCATACAAATAATAAAATTCCTTGTTTTAGTTCTGTGAAAAATGCCACTGGTAAACTGATAAGGATTGCATTGAATCTGTCAATTGCTTTGGGTAGTATAGTCATTTTCACAATATTGATTCTTCCAATCTAAGAACATGGTATGTCCCTTCATCTGTTTGTATAGGATTTCTTGATAATTTGACTCTTTAGCATCTTGACATGTATTTTTTTAACCCTTCATGTGTTTATAAATGGCTGTTTTTAAAGACCTTACTTTCCAATGCCAACATCTGTGTCATCTTTGAGACTGTTTGTTTTGTCTATTGTTTCTCATGGTTACCTATTATACCTTCCTATGTCTTCACACATCTAGTCATTTTTTATAGTCTGCAGGGAATTGTAGATGCTATATTATTGAGAATCTAGATTTTCTTGTTTTCATATAAAGATCACTGAGTTTCATACTTATGGGCAGGTAATGTACTAGAGGGTCAGCTTGATCCTATTGAGGCTTGGTTTAAGACTTTATTTTGTTTCGCTTGGGATGGCCTTAGTGTAACTCCCCTGAAGCAGATCCATTTTGGGCTCTCAACTAAATGCCCAGAATGTTCAGCAAGTTCTCTCCACCGTGGATAGTTGGAATTCCAGTTTTTCCTAGCATCATATTGTCTCCAGAATCATTATTCAACTCACAGCCCCCCAGTAACTGTTCTGTTCTAGTCCTTGGAACATTTTGCCCTGTACATAGTATAAAGTAGTATTTGGCCCAGACTCAGTGGAATCCTGTGAAGATTTCTGTTCCTTTTCTGAACATCTTATTCCTCTCTGGTACCTTTCCAGCAAATTCCAGTTCCCTCAGCATCCCCAAACATTGATTTCTGTTTCCTCCAATCAGTATGATCACTGTTTTCTTTTTGGACTCAGCTTGCTTCCACTTCATTTTGGAAAGAGGGCTCCCAGGAAAAAATCAGAGTGAATGTGTAGCCTCATGCATTTCTCTTTTCTGAAGGATTATATCCCGTTCTTTCTGTTGTCCAGTGCCTAAAAGCAATAGCTTGACATGGTTTTTCCAGTTCTGTAGTTTTTTCTGGCTGTATTCTATCATGGCCAGAACTCAAAGTCCACATAGATGTTAAAATATTGTCCCCAGTACATCTTGTCTTTATAAAAACAATGTGGAGGTAATAATATAATAAAATGTTTGGAAGTGATTTATCAAAATAATATACATCTACTAACTTTCCTATATACATATTACCTGTGAAATGTTCTAGTTTAAAAAGAAAGCAACAAATAACAGAAATCTAACATGTGCCTAATTTACTTTAGGTTTTTCTCAACTGCTTCTCCTCCTCCTCCTCATCTTTCTCACCCATAATTTTTAACTTATCATTCTTCCACCTTTCAAGGTTTGTCCAGTTTGTTTCTGTCCACACTTACTCAGGGACATTAACCCTCTAGGGATGTGTGTCATTAGGAGCTCTTTGTTATTACTCTTTGCAAATAGTCTAACTTGATTTTAAATGTTCTGGGTCTAAACAGTTTTTACAATCTTCCAGAGACAACAAGTTTGAGGGCTTTTCTATCATCTCTCCTTGTTTCTGTCTCTTTTCTTTGCCATGAAGGAGGAATTCCCACGTAAAGGATGCTCTTGGTATCAACTGGGTGCCTTCCAGCTGCTTCTAGAGTATTGGTTGAGCTCTCTACTGCTGTTGAACGACTCCTTTAATTTTACTTTAAGCGATACACAAATAAAATGTAGATTATCTTTGTCAAAAGGTTTTTCACAGATGCATCAATAGACTGGAAGTGTGGAAATCAGCATTAAGACGTCCAAAAAGACGTCTTTTTTTTTAAAGACTTGCAAAGTGTTGAGATAATGTGGTATTTCCAGACTGATGTCTAATGTTATAAAAGTACACAATGTACCTTGCTTTCAAAAACTACTGGTTTCTGTATTCCCTTACATCTCAAGAATAGACTTATAAATATTTATTTAGCTCATGCTCTGTGTCTGGCACTGGGCTGGGACAGAGTAACTTCTTTTAGATAATTGACCAGAAGAAAATAGTCCCAGTAGGTTGCAAAAAGGTGATTCCTGGAGAAGTAAGATGGCGGCGAAGTAGAGAGACGTGGAGTGCATCCCTCCCCACAGATGCATTGGGAATGCACGGAAGGACGCAGTAATTCTCACAGAGAAACAGCTGAACACCAGCAGACGGCCTTGGACACCGGATGGGACTGCGGGGAGCCCGACATAGCCGGTAGGGAGGCATCTACGAGGGCTCAAAGAGGGTGAAGCGGCGGAGCTGTGGCAGACGGGAGGGAGTGAGAAACATTCGGAGGGTCCGCAGCGCAGCTCAGCGTTCCCGGACCAAGACATCGATCCGCGGCTGAACGGAGGGTCCAGGAGCGGGAGTGTGGGAGCAGGAGAGCTGGTTCAGTGTGGGAAACAATGTTGCCGGTAGGGTGACGGACCGAGAGGACAGGAGGGAGGAGGCCCACGGAGAGGAGTGCCCGTTCCTGAGAGCTGCCCGGCCATGATGGCGGCTGGAGGCTGCAGGCTCACTGGCGGCTGGGAGGAGCCACGCGCATAGCCTCTCTCTCTCTTTCGGCGCCTCTGCAACAGGCAGTGGAGAGATGCCCTGCGGGCCACCTAAGGCGCTCAGGGATAACAAGTACCCTCAGGCACTCGGGTGGGGCTAGATTAAAACCCCTTGCAACGCCAGCAGCAGGGAGGCTGCCGAGAGAAGAAAAAAAAAAAAAAAAAAAAAAGAAAAGAAAAGAAAAAAAACCCCCGAGAGAGGCCCAACTCTAAGACTTTCTGTTTACGCCTGAGCCACCGGCGCCCTCTGCAACAGGCATCTCCAAGCCTGACTGAGACATCAGTGCGCCACTGCTCACTGCCTTCCAGGAGAAGGAGCCACTGTTGTACCCTCTCCCTCCCCACACACCAAGGCTTACAGACAAACAATAAAGGAACCTCTGCTGGTCACAGAATAACGCAAAAAACCCAAGGACAAGCAACCCCAAAAGTTTGGACAACCATGAGGAAACAAAGAAACACCATGCAGGCAAAGGAGCAAGAAAAAAACCCACAAGACCAAATAAATGAGGAGGAAATAGGAAAAATGCCTGAAAAGGAATTTAGAGTAATGATAGTAAAAATGATACAAAATCTCGATAACAAAATAGAGAAAGTACAAGAAACAGTTCATAAGAACTCAGAAAAACAAACAGCAATGGATAACAAAATAACTGAAATTAAAAATACTCTAGATGCTATAACCAGCAGAATGACTGAGGCAGAAGAACGAATAAGTGAATTGGAAGATAAAATGGGGGAAATAACTGCCACAGAGCAGGAAAAAGAAAAAATAATAAAAAGATTAAAAGACAGTCTCAGAGACGTCACTGATAACATTAAGCGTACCAACATTCGAATTATAGGCATCCCAGAAGAAGAAGAAAACAAGAAAGGGTCTGAGAAAATATTTGAAGAGGTTATAGTGGAAAACTTCCCCAACATGGGAAAGGAAATAATTCACCAAGTCCAAGAAGCACAGAGAGTCCCATACAGAATAAACCCAAGGAGAAATACACCGAGACACATATTAATCAAACTAACGACAATTAAACACAAAGAAAAAATATTAAAAGCAGCAAGAGAAAAGCAACAAACAACATATAAGGGAAAACCCATCAGGATAACAGCTGACCTTTCCACAGAAACTCTGCAGGCCAGAAGGGAATGGCAGGATATCCTGAAAGTCCTGAAAGAGAGAAACCTACAGCCAAGAATACTCTACCCAGCAAGAATCTCATTCAGATTTGAGGGAGAAATCAAAAGCTTTCCAGACAAGCAAAAGTTAAGAGAATTCAGCACCACCAAACCAGCCTTACAACAAGTGCTAAAGGAACTTCTCTAAGTAGGAAACACAAGAAAAGGAAAACACCTACAAATACAAACTCAAAACAATTAAGAAAATGGTAATTGGAACACACATGTCAATAATCACTTTAAATGTAAATGGACTAAATGCTCCAACCAAAAGACACAGACTGGCTGAATGGATCCAAAAACAAGACCCTTCTATATGCTGCCTACAAGAAACCCACTTCAGACCAAGGGATACATATAGACTGAAAGTAAAGGGATGGAAAAAGATATTCCATGCAAATGGAAGTCAAAAGAAAGCTGGAGTAGCAATACTCATATCAGACAAATTAGACTTGAAAGTAAAGACTATTAAAAGAGACAAGGAAGGACACTACATAATGATCAAGGGATCCATCCAAGAAGAACATATCACAATGGTAAATATCTATGCCCCCAATATAGGAGCACCTCAATACATAAGGCAAATGCTAACAGCTATAAAAGGGGACATCGACAGGAACACAATAATAGTGGGAGACTTGAACACCCCACTTACATCAATGGACAGATCATCCAAACAGAATATAAATAAAGACACACAAGCTTTAAATGACACATTAGACTATCTCGACTTAATTGATATTTATAGGACATTCCATCCAAAAACGACAGACTACACGTTCTTCTCAAGTGCACACGGAACATTTTCCAGGATAGATCACATCTTGGGTCACAAATCAAACCTCAGCAAATTCAAGAAAATTGAAATCATATCAAGCATCTTCTCAGACCACAACGCCATGAGACTAGATATCAATTACAGGAAAAAAATTGCAAAAAAGACAAACACATGGAGGCTAAACAATTCACTCTTAAACAACCAAGGAATCACTAAAGAAATCAAAGAGGAAATCAAAAAATATCTAGAAACAAATGACAATGAAAACACAACAACCCAAAACCTATGGGATGCAGCAAAAGCAGTTCTAAGGGGGAAGTTTATAGCAATACAGTCCTACCTTAAGAAACAAGAAAATGATCGAATAAACAACCTAACCTTACACCTAAAACAACTAGAGAAAGAAGAACAAAGAAACCCTAAAGTGAGCAGAAGAAAAGAAATCATAAAGATCAGGGCAGAAATAAATGAAAAAGAAAGGAAAGAAACCATAAGAAAAATAAATAAAACTAAAAGCTGGTTCTTTGAGAAGATTAACAAAATTGATAAACCATTAGCCAGACTCATCAAGAAAAAAAGGGAGAAGATGCAAATCAACAGAATTAGAAATGAAAAAGGAGAAGTAACAACAGACACCTCAGAAATACAAAACATCATGAGAGACTACTACAAGCAACTCTATGCCAATCAATTGGATAACCTGGAAGAAATGGATACATTCTTAGAAAAATACAATCTTCCAAGACTGAACCAGGAAGAAATAGAAACCATGAACAGACCAATCACAAGTACGGAAATTGAGGCAGTGATAAAAAATCTCCCAACACACAAAAGCCCAGGACCAGATGGGTTCACAGGCGAATTCTATCAAACATTTAGAGAAGAGTTAACACCTATCCTTCTCAAACTCTTCCAAAATATTGCAGAAGGCGGAGCACTCCCAAACTCATTCTACGAGGCTACCATCACCCTGATACCAAAACCAGGCAAAGATGTCACAAAAAAAGAAAACTATAGACCAATATCACTGATGAATATAGATGCAAAAATCCTCAACAAAATACTAGCTAACAGACTGCAACAGCGCATTAAAAAAATCATACACCATGATCAAGTGGGGTTTATCCCTGGGATGCAAGGATTCTTCAATATACGCAAATCAATCAATGTGATACATCATATCAACAAATTGAAGGATAAAAACCATATGATCATTTCAATAGATGCAGAAAAAGCTTTTGACAAAGTTCAACATCCATTTATGATAAAAGCTCTCCAGAAAATGGGCATAGAAGGAAATTACCTCAACATAATAAAAGCCATATATGCAAAACCAAAAGCCAACATTGTTCTCAATGGAGAAAAACTGGAAGAATTCCCCCTAAAAACAGGAACAAGACAAGGGTGTCCACTCTCACCACTATTATTCAACATAGTTTTGGAAGTCTTAGCCACAGCAATCAGAGAAGAAAAAGAAATCAAAGGAATCCAAATTGGAAAAGAAGAAGTAAAATTGTCACTCTTTGCAGATGACATGATATTATATATAGAAAAACCTAAAGACTCTACAAGAAAACTGCTAGCACTCATTGATGAGTTTAGTAAAGTAGCAGGATACAAAATTAATGCACAGAAATCCCTTGCATTCCTATACACTAACAACGGAAGAGCAGAAAGAGAAATTAAGGAAACTCTCCCATTCACCATTGCAACAAAAAGAATAAAATACCTAGGAATAAACCTGCCTAAGGAGGCAAAAGATCTGTATGCAGAAAACTTTAAGACATTGATGAAAGAAATCAAAGATGACACAAACAGATGGAGGGACATACCATGTTCCTGGATTGGAAGAATCAACATCGTGAAAATGTCTGTACTACCCAAAGCAATTTACAGATTCAATGCAATCCCGATCAAATTAGCAATGGCATTTTTCACAGAACTAGAGCAAGAAATCTTACGATTTGTATGGAAACGCAAAAGACCCCGAATAGCCAAAGCAATCTTGAGAAGGAAAAATGGAGTTGGTGGAATCAGGCTTCCTGACTTCAAACTATACTACAAGGCCATAGTGATCAAGACAGTATGGTACTGGCACAAAAATAGAAAGGAAGATCAATGGAATAGAATAGAGAACTCAGAAGTAAGCCCAAACACATATGGGCACCTTATCTTTGACAAAGGAGGCAAGAATATACAATGGAAAAAAGACAGCCTCTTCCATAAGTGGTGCTGGGAGAACTGGGCAGCAACATGCAAAAGAATGAAATTAGAACACTTCCTAACACCATACACAAAAGTAAACTCCAAATGGATTAAAGACCTACATGTAAGGCCAGACACTATCAAACTCCTAGAGGAAAACATAGGCAGAACACTATATGACATCCATCAAAGCGCCATCCTTTTTGACCCACCTCCTAGAATCATGGAAATAAAATCAAGAATAAATGAATGGGACCTCATGAAACTTAAAAGCTTTTGCACAGCAAAAGAAACCATAAACAAGACTAAAAGGCAACCCTCAGAGTGGGAAAAAATAATTGCCTATGAAACAACGGACAAAGGATTAACCTCCAAAATATACAAGCAGCTCATGCAGCTTCATACCAAAAAAGCAAATAACCCAATCCACAAATGGGCAGAAGACCTAAATAGACATTTCTCCAAAGAAGACATACAGATGGCCAACAAACACATGAAAAGATGCTCCACATCACTAATCATCAGAGAAATGCAAGTCAAAGCCACAATGAGGTATCACCTCACACCAGTCAGAATGGCCATCATCACAAAGTCTGGAAACAACAAATGTTGGAGAGGGTGTGGAGAAAAAGGAACTCTCCTGCACTGTTGGTGGGACTGTAAATTGGTACAGCCACTATGGAAAACAATTTGGAGGTTCCTTAAAAAACTACAAATAGAACTACCATATGATCCAGTAATCCCACTACTGAGCATATACCCAAAGAAAACCATAATCCCAAAAGAAACTTGTACCATAATGTTTATTGCAGCACTATTTACAATAGCCAGAACATGGAAGCAACCTAAATGCCCATCAACAAATGAATGGATACAGAAGATGTGGCATATATATACAATGGAATATTACTCAGCTATAAAAAGGGATGAGATGGAGCTATATGTAATGAGGTGGATAGAACTACAGTCTGTCATACAGAGTGAAGTAAGTCAGAAAGAGAAGGACAAATATTGTATGCTAACTCACATATACGGAATCTAAAAATGGTACTGTTGGACTCAGTGACCAGAACAAGGATGCAGATACAGAGAATGGACTGGAGAACTCGAGGTATGGGAGGGGGCCGGGGGTGAAGGGGAAACTGAGAAGAAGCGAGAGAGTAACACAGACATATATAAACTACCAACTGTAAAATAGTCAGTGGGAAGTTGTTGTATAACAAAGGGAGTCCAACTCGAGGATGGAAGATGCCTTTGAGGACTGGGGCGGGGAGGGTGGGGGGGGCTTGGGGGGGGCGTCAAGGAAGGGAGGGAAGATGGGGATATGTGTAAAAAAACGGGTGATTGAACCTGGTGTACCCCCCAAAAAAATAAATAAATTAAAAAAAAAAAAAAAAGAAAAAAAAAAAGGTGATTCCTTTAGTATTTGATATTTATTTATTTATTTATTTATTTATTTATTTATTTGCTGCATTGGGTCTTCATTGTGGTACACAGGCTTCTCATTGTGATGGCTTCTCTTGTTGCAGAGCACGCGCTCTAGGGTGTGCAGGCTTCAGTAGTTGCGGTGCAAGGGCTCAGTAGTTGTGACTCATGAGCTCTAGAGCACAGGCTCAGTAGTTGTGGCTCAGGGGCTTAGTTGCTCCACAGCATGTGGGATCTCCCTGGACCAGGAATCAGACTCGTGTTCTCTGCATTGGCAGGTGAATTCTTAACTGCTGCACCACCAGGGAAGTCCATTTGATAATTATTTTAGTTGGCTGATGTGAATTTGAGGGGGGCCTAAAGGACACATGCAAGAGGGAAAAAACCTCTCCTAGCTGCATAGCAGAAGTCATAGAGAACAGGGAAAATGACACATGCCAATTTGTACCCAGTGATTTGATCTTGAAATCACCTTGTGCCTGTTCTTAATCTTCATTTGCTCTGCAATAGTAAGTTTGTGTATTATATCCAAAGTGAGCATAAGTGTTTGGAAAATTAAATTACTGCTCCATTGACTCTAAAAAGAGTCAATCTAAGACAACTAAATTTTATGGCACTATGGAAAAAAAAGACTTTTTTCCAAAAGTTTATATTTAGAATTGGTAGGTTGTATTAAATAGTATTATAGTAGATTTATCCTAGACCAATGTGGAAATCCTCAATTAATTATGTGCGAGGATTCACAGTAAATATTAATAGTGAAAATAAACAACAGAAACTTAAATTGACAGTAAAAACCACACACAGCAAAACTACAAAATTTGAATGGAGAAATTTGGATTTGATAGATTTATGTCTGCAAAAGAACACTTGAAAAGGCAAAAACTACAAAGTATAAAAGTGGATAGGACTTCCCTGCTGGCGCAGTGGTTAAGAATCTGCCTGCCAATGCAGGGGACACGGGTTTGAGCCCTGGTCCAGGAAGATCCCACATGCTGTGGAGCAACTAAGCCCGTGTGCCATAACTACTGAGTCCATGTGCCGCATTTACTGAAGCCCGAGAGCCTAGAGCCTGTGGTCCGCAACCAAGAGAAGCCACTGCACTGAGAAGCCTGTGCACCACAACAAAGGGTAGCCCCTGCTTGCCACAACTAGAGAAAGCCCGCAGGCAGCAACAAATAACCAATGCAGCCAAAAATAAATAAATAAGTAAAATAATACATTTAAAAAAAAGAGTGGATTTATGAGGGAATTCCCTTGTGGTCCAGGGGTTAGGACTCCATGCTTCCACTGCAGAGGGCACAGTTTCAATCCCTGGTTGGGGAACTAAGATCCCATGTGCCATGGCATGGCCAAAAAATAAAAAGTGGATATGGAAAACAAACTGATTAATCAAAGGAAAGCTTAATGTAAAATGTTATAGAAAGTAATGGATACCTGGTGAATATTTTCAAATAAAATTTCAATGAAGACAAAATTCTTATTTAAATATTTACATTTATAAAGAAATATCGAAGCATTCTCAGGATTAAAACAGTGGGATCAATAAAAGGGGGACAGGTTAAACATCTTCTGCATGTGCAAAATACATCTAAAACAAGTTACATTGTTTATACAAAAGTGTAACAATTTTTCTAACATTTTTATTACAATATTTGCTCAGTCTTCTTAGTGGTAGTTAAAATCATAGCTATTAAGATAGATGCTGTTAAATCTGAAAAAGTTGAAACCCAGTGTACAAATGTTCTGATAGTTATATCAAAGTGTATTGCATCCCTTGCTTTAAAAATTCTTCCATATCTGGTGTAACTCTTCATTTTATGGAGTCATTCACATTTGCAAATATTCACTTGCAAAATGTATTTGAATTGAAATCAAACTTACCTGTCACATCCTCAGCAGAGAATATCTAGGTCCCTTAAATGCAAGTGGGACTTGGTAAGTCCCCAAGATGCTTTGGTAAATTCCAAGGTGCCAGATAAGCTCAAATCCATTTTGGAAAAGGTGTTTTTCACATGTCCTGTCCCCTTCCCTACTCCATTAGAGAGACTGTTAAATAATCTTGTTTTCTACAAAATTAAAGTTATATGAATACAAAGTACTAACATTCTGAAGTTCAGGGTAAAAATTAACCTCATGTAAGCTGTTTAGTGGGAGAGGTATGACATGAGTGGGAAAGTAATGACGAAAATGAGTAAGTATATGCATGTCTTATATGTAAGCTAAGAAGAGAAACCACACTCAGCACATTTTTAACGACAGGGCCATGAAACTGGAAAGACTTTGAAGGATATGATGTACAGTTCTTCTTAATGTGTATGTTGAAAATGGAATGCACTTCTCTGCCTTTAATTTAGTTCTTCTCCCGCAAAGCTAAGCACCAGCGAGAGGTTTATTTAAAAATGCATTTGTCATTGTACAATCCACAGATCACCCCATTTGAGTGTTTAAGTGACTCTTAGTCCCGTGTAACAGAAGAGAAATAAAACCACACCAGTATATCAAAGAAAGTATGTTTAATCTTCTAAACTTTATGTGCCAACTCCGTCATAAAGAAATGAAATAAAAATTTTACTTAAAAGTTATTTAAAACAGTAGCACACTTTTTCTTAAAAGATCAAATCATTCTAATGTTACACTGACCTGAAGAAACTATTGACAGAGAAAAATAAGCAAAATGTATATATGAAACTTCCTGCCTATCAACAAAAAAGGGGGGAAAAGATACGAAGAGTGTGCAGAGGTCTTTTTTACAAATGGGAACATATAAGCTAGCCAAAAGTCTTTATACAATATTAACTTTGATGAGTGTAGATAAGAGAAAGTGGAACATATCATTTTGCTCAGTCCATTTACCACTTCACAGTATGGGCTAACCCATTTGTTTATACATGCTGTTAGTATTTTAAATTTGTGTACTTTTTTTTTTTGTACTTTTTAAGTGTTTGGTTTTCCTTTTCTTTCACTCATAATTATTTCTCCAAGTGTGAAACTTTTTATATATTTTTTTTTGTATCACTGCTTCCATCAGTATAGAGCCTGATTTTGATTATCTAGTTTATTTACGCTCCATGCAGGAGGAAAATTACCCCCATATATTAAGACCTCTGTAGATTTAGTAGAAAAAGCATCCCCAGCAGCTCTTGAGACATAGCAGCTGTGAGTTCCTAAGAGTAAATTGAGTGAAATTAAAGCACAGGTAGGTCATTTGGCACAAGTAGGCAACTGTCACGTTAGCTTTTACTTTCTTAGGTAATGGAATTGGTTACATAATGCTTTATAATTCCAAGAGAAGTACTGTTTGGTCTTCTGAAATCTAAACTTCTAAGATTTAAGACAGTGATGAAAGGCAAATGGCAACTTGGCTGACTTCTTAGCTGTTTAGTGTGGTGTGTGGTGTTTTGTGATGAGAACACACTACTAAGGAACTGTTATCAAGATTGGCTCTGGCAGTGCAGTGGAGGATGTGAGATGGAGAGATGAGAGCCCAAGCCTCACGTTCAGTGACACTCAGGATCCTTTAGTGTCTGTGGGATTAGGATGTTCTGGGAAAAGCAGAGTACCATTTATTTTAATTTCAAAGCTTATACAAGTCTACTTGCCTTGGCCTCTGTTTTTATGTCGTAAAAATTTCAACAATTGCTATTAAATATGATAAAATAAAACTTAAAGCAAATAAAATCAGGAAATTACTATTGTTATGGCTGTTACTACTAAAATCTGAAACAGTGGCGAGTCAGTCCCTTGTGGAGGCTGAACATCCTTGCACACGGCCCATCCTTAGAGTAGGAGCAGGGTACGTATAAAGGATAATATTATGCAGGCCCAAAGATCTGCATCCCCAAAAGCAAGCATTCATTTTGGGCTGCACCCAACACGTTTCTCAGACTCTTGAGCAGAGTCTGACCCACTGGTCTAAAGGAAATAAATACTCATCTGAAGCAAATATTCATTTCAGCAGAAGCAGAGCATATAACCAGGGACATGTATTATCCTATAAAAGTCCAGTCAAAGATTCTTTTTCTGCAGAATCTTCTGAAAACAATTGGGTGAGAAGCTGCAACGTCTTGTATTTAATTCGTGCCAAGATCACTTAGTCTCGGGGAGCAGACATTTGCACGTGTGTCATTATTCCCGCCTCCCACAGACATGGCAGGTATTGCTATGCAGTCTTTTTTCAGGCAGCCAGTTCCAATAAACCGGAGGGTCCTGCAGATTAAAATCTTCTGACTATTTTTGATCTAGTCCAGCAAATTTGATGCTGAAATCGGATGGCCCTAGAGACTGACTTAAATTTAGTGAGTAATGTAATTAGCAAAATACTTTGTATGGTTGAAGCATAAAATGTGTATACCCTTGAGGAGCTTTGAATCTTGTAGGAGAGTTAAGACACAGACTGTAATCCTGAGGTACGAAGTGACAATTGAGCAAGGTGGTCAGGAGGCTCCCACAGGAAATCTAGATGAGAGGAGAGAGCTGGAAGATGTTAAAGGTTTAAGGAAACAAACAGCAGTGATCAGGGAAGTTGGCTAAGGGGGGGCGGAATAGAGAAGTAAGGAGGTAAGATCCAGAGTGGAAGAGAATTGCTAGGAAGAGCTCCAGGGTTAATGATCCCTGATCCTGAAGAGCAGGTGTTTACTGTCTGCTCCACTCTGCGTTGTCTGTTGGCACGTAGGTGCCCAGAGTTAGAAAGAAGGATTGTTGGAGCCACTGATGCTTCAGGGTTTCTCTAATGCCTAATAATATAAGGAATATGTTTGGATTAATTGAAGCTGTTTTTTTTTTTTAATGGACAACAAACAGTGAAATCAAACCCATTCTTGAATATTAAGTTTTATAAGATTGGGGAACACTAAGGCATTTTGATACTATTAGTAACTAGACATAGAAATGTACCTTTGTAAAATGTATAATTAATTAAATACTTTATGGATAGCCTTTGTGTGTATCTTTTACAACTTAAACCAGATATTCTCACTGTACATTTATGAGAGGAAACAAATAGTTCTTTATGTGATTTGTAGAAATTATTTTTGCCATGGAACTCTTCCTGAAGTTATCTTCGAATTTTCTTTTCCCTAGCACATTCCACTTATGCTACAGATACATTGTAAGTGCTCCATTCAATACTGCTGCATAGGCAGCTTTCTTTCAGTTCCAGTGATTAAATTTACTGAAAGTAACTATGTAAACTTATGTTAATTCTAAAGAACAAAAATTATCTACTATTATATCCAAAAAGACATTAATTCTATGAATATGCCAAAGTCAATGTCTGTATTTGTTGAACATGTTACAGACTCTGTTTACTGATTGATATCTCCAACTAACCTTCTATTTTTGCAGAAATGCACAATGTCTAATTGTATGCAACTGGATATAAACTTCAAAAGTGCTTACTTGGGTTATTCTCTTTGGGGAAAGGAAATTTCTATGAATATAACCAAGGTTTCTCTTTTATCTAGTTTTAAAATAGTTGAAAACATAAAGCAGTGGATGCTCTATATTTGAACAGATTTCCTAGTGGGATCTCAGAGCTTAAATACTGTTACCAGGATTGCAGATCGTCAGTCTATGTGATACAGCCTATCAAATTACCGATTTCATACATGGGCAGATGGCAGAGGGGCCTGGCAGAAGCTCAGTTTTCAAGTTGTGAGAGAGAGAGAGAGAGTGTGTGTGTGTGTGTGTGTGTGGTGTAACTGCTAAAGAACAAAAGTCTTTTACTCTGAAAGGCAAAAATAATTGCAAAGGTTACCTAGGAAATATTTGTCAGCCCAACACTGAAAACTAACTCTTGAGTCTTGGACTTATGCATGCAAAGAATACTTTACCTAACTAAAACAAAACAAAACAAAAAATTGTAAGGCTGCTGATTTACCTAAACTATGGTATCAATTTTCTATAAAAACCAAAAATAAAACAATGGTGAACACATGAAATAGTTGAAGGATGATTCAATTTGTAAAAAAAATTGGAATTTAACATTAATTTTTACTCTTTGAAAACTGGAGAATTATATTCTTCATTAGTAGAGATAGATTGTAATTTTAAAAAAAATGTGCGTCTTTCCATGTATAAGAATCTAAAATACTCTTTTTTATAAGCTCCCATTCTCTGTCTTTTTAAAAAAATAACAATTCTTTATTCAACTTGAGCTCATCTCTTCTGAGAAATAAATGAAAGACTTTCAAAGAACTGTTAGCTGCAGAGCAGCCCTTGAATCCCTTGTGCTCCTTTGCTGTGTCTGTGGAGGATACAGTTGTTTCATTAGCTCCTGGGGCTCATTGAGCTTCTGGAAAACCTCAGCTGTTTTCCTTTTAAAATTATTCTGTCATCTGACCAATTTCAGTCATTTTTCATGAGAACGGTCAGAAACGAGGGATTTTTTTCCCTCCCTTTTTTTCTGACCTAAGATGTGGTAAGTAAGCAAACAAATTTCCAGTCAAATTTCTGGTGGAACCTGTCCCAGGAAACAAGATATTTTGAGGAGAAAATGAGTTGGCCCTTGCCTGGAGGCTAGATGTGGGTAAACCATCCATCTTCTCTGGCGATGGAAGACGGCCACACGTTTGGCAGCAAATGCTCCGTCGGCTGACAGAGCGGGCAGTTGACAGAGCAAGGAAAGTGCACATGGTGCATTGTCAAGTATCGGGGTGACAAGCAGCAGTCGTAATTAAGCTGTACTGAACAGCTCATTGCCTTGGGTGATGATAACTACGACTTCCCAAAGGCACCCTCCTGTTTTGTCTCTCGTGTCCTCACGGAGACAGGCAATGATGTCAGAGTTGTCATCACCAGCACAATTCATCAGCCCTCTCCTTAATTAAAACCTTCCCTCTCGTCTTCACATTAACATTTTTATGTTTCCCATCTTTAGAAATTACTTCCGTTGCTCTTTGGAGACAAATCACTGTATAAATCCCCAAACACAAGCAAATAAGTCAGCCCAATTACGTGTTGTAAGGCAGTTCCTTCATTTATATGTGCCTATTTGAAAGGAGAAAGAAAATTATTAGAGAAACTTCTGATGAATATCAAAATACTCTATTTTGATAGATAGAAGCACTAAAATGAATTATGCAATGAAATGACATGGTATTCTGTAAAACCAGTATTATATATATCATCAAATATCTTTGCATAAAGATTGAGTTGTTTCTGTTAGAGGTAAAAGAAGAGAAAAGAAGTTTACTTAGCAGATAATTAGAAAAAATATTTTTACAAAACTAATGTGTCTTTATTTTAAAAAGCATAAAATTTGAGTCAAGGTTAAATATTGAATTAGAATTCCATATTCAAGGGAAATAAAATGTATTAAGTTTGATTAAACGAGAAACCAACACACATTTTAAAAAAAGCAGCTGTTCAAAGAGTGTTTATGATATGGCAATTAGTCCCTGACCAAATGCATAATAAAAAACTGAGAGTTCTAATTAATAAGGATTCTTCTGAGATGTTTCAAGGTTGGTATTTTGAGCCAGGTACTAAATGAATACAAAATATAACTTGTTAATTTCTTCAAATATATGCAAATTATGTGACATTTGATGTCCCTGCATAATAAAATGTTACTTTTGAAAGTCAAGTAGAAAGGAATAAAGTATGATCGTTCAGGTTCTGTTACAAAAAAAACTGAGGGTTCTGTGAATTCACTGTATGTAAATTTCTCATGAGTTTTCAGGGAAGAGTTTTTGATCTGTATGTACCATAGAAGACCAGGCATTAAACAACAGACACATCAGGGCTGTGGACCTCATATTCCTGAAAAATCCAGGTGGCACACAAATCCACAGTGGTTAATATGGTTATCTTTTGCTATTATTGTTATTGTTTTGTTGATGTTATTATTGTTTAGTCGAAACTCAAGTAAAGCTGCTCCTTCCATAGTAATTTATTTGCTCTGGAGCAATGCCAATCGAATAAGCATGTGATGCAGAAGATTGAATAGGATATTCTCCCCTGATTATTTCTAGTCCTCACACAGGTAGGACAGGTACTAGGGAAGAGCACTACTTTCACTTGCTGAGTGTCTGTCTTTTCACCAGGAGTCAAGATAGTTAATAAGACAAATGCATTTGCCTGGACCCGGAGGGGAAAATATTCTCCATCATTTCCACCTCTCACTTTTCTCCTCCTTTTTGTTTTTTAAAAATAATCCCCACCATTACTGAAAAGTTTGCTGGTAGGTAAAAGAGTCCCCAGAAGACTCCCACAAATCTGTAATGGGGGATTTTTTATTTACCTATAATGGACTTGAATGAACATGCGAGTGAGAAGGTGGAAGCTAGAATATTCTCCCATCTTGTATGAATATATCAGTCCCCTCTTGCTTCCCACTGCATATTCTTGCCTATGCATATCAATCAGTTTAAGAGCAGGAATTTTGGGGAAAGTTCTAGGTTTAAGTACTGGCTTCTGCCCTTATGGGTCATGTGACTCTAGGCAGGTCAGTTATACTTTCTGGGCTTCGGTTACCTCATATGAAAAAATATAGGATCATGATAATACTGACTTTAGAGGCATATTGAGACGAATAAATGAGACTATGTAAGGAATTTAGTGTAGTCAGGCATATATAAACACTGAATAAATGGTACTTATTATACTTGGACGGCATGAAAAGAATTTCCCATTACCGAGGAAAGGAAAATTATTTTTCACAAAATCATTCACTCTGGCAATTAACAGTGCATATGAAAAAGATGAAATATAGTAATGGATCCTCAAGGGCAAATGATAGGAAAAAGAATTGCTTTGGGGGTACCTACATTTTGTGTCAGAAAAGAACAGCCTTGTGGGCAACCCAGTCAAATACACAGCTATGGGAACCCTTGTCCCAGCTTTGGGGGCACAGTGTTACCACCCCAGATATTTTGGAAATTTAGCTCCCATTAAGCTTGTGGCAAGGTCCTTGATCTACCGTGAAAGCTTAAGGCTGTCCTGTGAGCCAGCATGAGAGAACTGAGTTTAAGTGTATTCTTCATTGGGATTGAGCTTGTGATGGATTAGCCTTTTTAGGGCCAGGATGGGCCACTTGAGTGTCTCAGAGATGCCCTGGGCTACCCCACCGAAAGATATTATTTGATAGCTCTCTGTGGTAGCATAACACATCCTGTGGTTTGTTATTTATTCTGCTATTGTCCCCAGTCCAAACCCAGCTGATTTTTGGCTGACTAAAGTTCACTGCCTTTTCAAGCCTGATAAATTTTTCTGCTTTGCTCTCTCTTTCATCGCTGACCTCCTTTTGTCCTACCTATTCTACCTTCCTGCTCTGTGCTGGTAAGACTATTCTAGGTTTCCTTGCCTGAGCATTTGGTTTGATCCTTACTGTCAAAGCTTTTGCCCATATTTGTAAAGTTTCTGACATAAATTCAAGTACCACCAGAGATAGCTCATTTCCTACTCACCTGCCCTAATGATCCGGTATTATACTCCATCTCTCTCTCCTAGCCTTGACAGTCTTACTCCTCTGTCCCTAAGTCCTAGTTGCCTGGCACAAATTTCACCTTTGTTAAACCTGCCACTTGACATATTGCACACCTACAACAGACTAGCTCAGTGAAGCTGGAAAAAAATTACACAATCACAGCTGCATTCATTATGTGCTATATATAGCTACAAGACAACGTTAAATTTATGACAAGTCTCAAAGGAACACTCAGTTAAGCCCAGCAGTCCAGTGATATTTCCTTTGTCAATCTTCCCTCACATTCCCCAAAAGATTCCCTATAAAATATTCTCTTACTTCAAACATCCAAAATCCTATCCACTTTTCTCACTCTCATCTATTGACCTTATTTCACCAATAGAATAGAAACAAAGCATAAGAAAACCAGCTTATGTTTTCACTGCCAAACCCTCAAAAACCTCTGGCTTTGAAAACCAACAGGGCTTACCTCCTAAGGAGGCTGTAGGGAATGGTGATTCTGATCTTAAAGGGCTGACGCGCAGATTCATTTACCCTGGGACTCAGTCTACAAACAGCAATTTGAAAAGAGCCTAGGCCATATGTGAAGGGGATTCATTTGCTATTCTTAAAACATCTGCCAGAAGGACAGAAGCTTGTTGGGACTCTCTCCAGGGACGGACATGCTAGTGGGTGCCATTTGTGTACTCTCACTTTAACTTGCACCCACACCCCCATGCTCTTGCCGTAGCCCTGCCAGAGGCAGCAGGTGAGTGCCCCATCCCCTGTGTCACTGCCATAATCCTGTTGGAGGTGGTGGGCGAGTGCCCACCCCTCCATGTATGTTCCTGTCACTTCATTGGACGTGGTGGGTGAATATCCTGCCTCCCCCACAAACCCCCAAAGCCAGTGGGCACACGCAGCCCACACAGAGGATGCCCCTTGAGTATCGGGCTCTGGTGGCTGGGTGGATTGCATTTCTGAGCCCATGGTTCTGAAACAGAGACACTTCAAGAGACAGCCAATAACTAGGACAGGATTTAACAATAAAGCTCATTGCCTACATGGGGCCACCTCTTCCAGACTGGGAGAGATAGCTGTCTTACCTAACACACAGAAACAAACATGAAGAGTCAAGCAAAATGAGGAAATAGAAGAATAGGTTCCAAACAAAAGAGCAAGATAAATCTCCAGGAAAAAAAAAATGAAATGGGAAGATAAGTAATTTACATGATGAAGAATTCAGAGTAATGGTCCTAAAGATGCTCACTGAACTCAGGACGAGAATGGAAGAGCAGAGAGAACTTCAGCAAAGAGATAGAAAATATCAGTAGAAGTACTAAACAGAAGTCACAGAACTGAAGAATACAATAACTGAACTGAAAAGATACATTTATAGGGGTTCAACAGTGGGCTTAGATGAAGCAGAAGAAAAAAATTAGTGATCTGGGAGACAGGACAGTGGAACGTACCCAAACAAAGCAGCAAGGAAAAATAAAAGATGGCTTAAGGGACCTGTGGAACAACATCAAGCAAAGTAATATTCATATTATAGGGGTCCTATAAGGACAAGAGGCAGGGAGAGGAGCAGGAAACTTATTTGAAGAAATAATGGCTGAAAACTTCCCTAACCTGGGTAAGGAAACAGATGTCCAGATCCAAGAAGCCCAGAGAGTTCCTAACAAGAGGAACCCAAAGAGACCCACACCAAGACACGTTGTAATTAAAATGCCGGAAGTCAAAGAGAATCTTAAAAGCAGCAGGAGAAAAACAATTTGTTATGTATAAGGGAACCCCCACAAGACTAACAGCAGATTTCTCAGCTGAAACCTTGCAGATCAGAAGGGATTGGCATGATGTATACAAAAGGCTTAACGGAAAAAACTTCCAACCAAGAGTACTTTACCCAGCAAGATTATCATTCAAATTTGAAGAAGAGATCAAAAGTTTTCTAGACTAGCAAAAGCTAAGGAAGTTCATCAACACTAAACTGGCTGTACAAGAAGTGTTAAAGGGTCTTCTTTCAGGTGAAAAGAAAGGGTACTAATTAGTAACCAGAAAACATAGGAAAGTAAAAATCTCACTAATAAAGGTAATATGTAGTAAAGGAAATGGATTAATCACTTATAAAGCTAGTATGAAGGTTAAAAGAGAAAAATAGTAAAAACTATACAATAATTAGTTAATTATGGATACACAAAAATTTTTTAATGTAAAATGTGACATCAAAAATATAAAATGGGGGGAGTGTAAAAATGTAGACTTGTAGAATGTGTTCACATTTGCTATCAATTTAAAATAAACTGTTATATATAGAGACTGTTATATGTGAGCCTCATGGTAACCTTAAAGCAGACACCTGTAATAGATACACAAAAGGTAACGAGAAAGGCATCTAAGCATAACACTACAGGAGATCATCAACAACAAGAGAAGAAAGCAAGAGAGAAGAAACAGAGAGGAACTATGAAACAGCCAGAAAAAAAAATTAACAAAATGGCAATTAGTACATACCTATCAATAATTATTTTAAATGTAAATGCACTAATTTCTCCAAGCAAAAGACATAGGGTGGCTGAATGGATAAAAAAACAAGACCCACCTATATGCTGCCTAATCTAGTAAGAAAAAGAATCTCATCTGTCTGGGCAGGTTATACAGAAGGTAACAAACAACTACTTCTGAGAGCAGACTGAATACTGCTACACAAATTTGTCATTTTAAATAGAGAGAAAATGACATTCTAGTACTGTGTTAATGTAATATTTTAGCAGTGAAGAATTCATGGTTTTTCTCTTTATCTTACAAATAAACTCATAAAAGCTGAGCCGACTTTGCCAACATTTTAATGGCTTTCATTGCTTCTCTTCCGACTCATCATTTGCAGTTATTATAAACTAAGACAGTTAATTTTCTTGAAACCGTCGAAACTTTCTCTGCCCATACAAGTTTTCTACTGTCTTCTTTAACTTGCTGTACAGAATATTTGCTTTAAGAAGAAACTACTCTTTTTTCCCACTGATAAATAAAAATACATCCCGTTACTTTGTCTACATATATAATCTTTTAATCATTGTTCCCAGAATAGCTTCAACACTCATTTTAAACCAAAATGTCCGATTTATTTTTCGCAAAGAAAATTGAAAGATAAGTAATAACTGTTTCATGCACAATCTTGTTAGCATACCAGCAAATTTCATGAACACACAAAAACCAACTACCTACAGCTACAAGCACCATTTTTACACCTTCAGAAAGTGGCAAAAATGAACATGTTAAGTAAAGAAAAATTATTTATGTGAATATGAAAGAATATGTGAATAATAAGAAAACATAAATATGTAACTAATAAGCAAATACTGGTGACCAATATTTCAGTATTCTATTTTATATAGAAATTATCCAAGTATTCAAAGATTATTTATTAATTAATCCAGTGTAATATTAGTACAGGGTTTTAAAGTTAACTAAAAAACTTGGAAACTATGTCTAAGCAGATATGCCACTGAGTATAATTACTATTGACAAAAGAAGTCTGTTAGAATTATATTTCAGTTTAATTGAATACAACTTTTTTTTTTGCATTGGTTTCACCACACCCCCCGCATGCTTCTCAAACATGTAATCTCAGAACTTCCAACCACACAGCAAAGTAGACCCTATTAGCCCTGTTTAAAGATGAATTAACTGAAACACTTGGATGGTAAGTGGTGGAACCTGTATTCTATCCTCAATCTATCTTGCTTTCCAATTTGCCAAGCTACTTCTGAATGTCTGCGTAACTTGAAAGCTCATATTCCACATTTCACACTTCAACACTTTATTATATATCCTGCCTTATATTATTCACTGATTCACGTGACCAGTCTTAAATAAGTCAGTGACATTTACTCTTTAGAATACATTAGGATCACTTAGGTGCTTACTTAAAATACATGTTTTTGTTCTCCCTGCCATACCCAAGGTTCAGTTTAGTAGGTTTATGGTAAAGCCAAGGGATGTGCATTTTAACAACTTCTTTCCTTTCCCCACCCCCATGATACTAATTCAAGTTTCTTTTTGAGATACATTGAATTAAACTAAATTTGAGGGACAGAACCATTATATATTGTGCAAGGACTCAACTGTTGGCAAATACTGATATATTTCTATTTTCAACTGACAGTTTATTGGTAGGTTATTAGATACATTGTTTTCAGCTGCACAGAACAACTCCAACCAAAGTGACTTAAATGTAAGGACACTGATTAGCTCACCTAAAAAAAAAATCTACAGTTTGGTTAGTTTAGAGGCTTAACAACATCAAGCTCCCAGTTGTTTCACGGTCCCTCCCTCCCTCCCTCCATCCCTCCCTCCCTCCCTTCCTACCTTCCTTCCTTCCATTCTTTTTTTTTTTACCTTTTCACAGCCTTCGCTCATTTCTCACACCCCTGCCCTTTGCCACCTACCAATCTGTTTTCTGTACCTATGAGCTTGATTTTTATTTTTAAATTTTTATTATCATATTTTTTAGATTCTACATATGACAGGTCACATGGTATTTATTTGCCTTTTTCTGCCTAACTTAGTTCACTTAGCACAGTGCCCTCAATCTCTGTCCATGTTACCCCAAATGGCAAAATTTCATTCTTTTTTATGGCTGAATAACATTCCACTGTATATGTATACTACCTCTTCTTTATCCACTCATCCATCTGTAGACATTTAGGTTGCTTCCATGTCTTGGCTGTTGTTGATAATGCTGTAATGAACATGGGTATGTAGATATCTTTTTGAATAGTGTTTTTGATTCCTTCAGATAAATACCCAAAAGTGGAATTACTGGATCACATGGCAGTTCTATTTTTAATTTTTTGAGGAATGTTCATGCTGTTTTCCATAGTGGCTGCACCAATTTACATTCCCACAAATAGTGCACAAGGTTCTCTTTTCTCCACATCCTTGACAACACTTCTTATTTCTTGTCCTTTTAAAAAGAGCCATTCTGACAGGTGTGAGCTGATATCTCATTGTTGTTTTGATTTGCATTTTGCATTTGATTTGCTTTAATGATTAGTGATGTTGAGCATCTTTTCACATACCTGTGGCCATCTGTGTGGAAAATAAATATTTAGATCTTCTTCCCATTTTTAAAATTGGATTGTTTGGTTTCTGTTTCTGTTTTTTTTGCTATAGGATTGTATGAGTTCTTTGTGTGCGTGTGTATATATATATATGTATATAGGATATTAATCCCTTATCAAATATATATTTGTGAATACTTTCTCCCATTGGGTAGGTTGCTTTTTGATTTGGTAATGGTTTTCTTTGCTGTGCAGAGCTTTTTAGTTTGATGTAGTCCCACTTGTTTATTTGTGCGTTTGTTACCTTTGCTCTTGGTGTCAAAACCAAAAAATCATCACCAAGACCTATGTCAAGGAGCTTACCTCCTATGTTTTCTTCTAGGAGTTTTGAGGTCAGGACTTGATGTTCAGATCTTTAATCTATTTTGTGTTTGTTTTTGTGTATAATGTAAGATAGTGGTCAAGTTTCATTTTTTTATATGTGGTTGTCCAGTTTCCCCAACACCGCTTATCAAAGATATTGTCCTTTCCCCATTGTATAGTCTTGGCTCCTTTGTCATAAATTAACTGACCGTACATGCGTGGGTTTACTTCTGGGCTGTTTATCCTGTTCCATTGATCTATGTGTCTGTTTCATGCCAATTCCATACTGTTTTACTACAGCTTTGTAATAGAGTTTGAAATCAGGAGCATGACGCGTCCAGCTTTATTCTTTCTCAAGATTGTTTCAGCTGTTCTGGGTCTTCTGTGTTTCCATACAACTTTTATAATTTTTTGTTTTCATTCTGTGAAGAATGCCACTGGTATCGTAAGTCCCCTACATATGAACCTTCAAGTTGTGAACTTTGAAAGATGCAAATGTGTTCGCATGTCCCATCACATAAGTTAGTACAGTACTATATAGCTGACTGTGTTAGTTGGGTACCTAGGCTAACTTTGTTGGGCTTATGAACAAATTGGACTCACGCAGTCTCTGAACGGAGCTCATTCGTATGTAGGGGACTTACTGTACTTTGACAGGGATTGCATTGAATCTGTAGAATGCTTTAGGTAGTATGGATATATTAACATTATTAATTCTTCCACTCCATGAGCATGGAATATCTTTCCATTTGTTTATGTTTACTTCAGCTTTTTCCTTAATGTTATGTAGTTTTCAGTGTGTAGATCTTCCACTTCCTTTGAGAAATTCACTGAATAAGAGTGTTTCTCTTTGCTGGTATTTTTATAGGTAGTTAACTCTGCCTGTTGAAGCAAGTAGCGTGGGTTTTATAGTGAAAAAAAAGTACTATCTTTCTCATCCCATATTTAATATGTTTAGAAACATATAAAAGCCTAATATTACTGACAAGTTTAATATCTTTAGTTTTTAAATTTAAATCATAAACTAGGAATCTTTAGGTTATTTGCAACAGATATCCACTTCTGCTTGCTTAAGGTGAAAGAGGAAATTTACAATGAGGCTATTCAGATATGTTGAGAAAGCAAGGAGATTTGAACAACCAAGCCTCGGGAAGAGTGAACACCAGGGTAACTCGAGGGATCTCCTGTGGTTTCTTAGCTCCAGTTGTCTCTCAGAGTCCAGTTGACTGTTGGATCTATATGGTCATCCTGGCAGGTTATAGAACAGAGCAGTAGGGGCTTACTTCACAATCAGTGTACATGGGTGGAAATATAAAATTCAGGAATGATCCTTCCTCCAAATAGATGTTCCAAAGAATTAAAACATTTTGTTTTATACACAGGTGAATGAGTCTAAGGGGATACCCTTTTTTTAAAACTCACTGAACTTATGCATCCTCTTTATCCTAGTACTTGGCTATAAAGAAAAAAGTATACAAAAATAGAACAGGCTGAGTTCAACATTTTCTTTATATTTTGTTTGGGAAAATGTCGGACATAGTGTTTGTCAGAGGCAAAAGTTTCCAGAGAGCTACAGTTAGTGGCTATAAAAAGATTAAGAGAAGCGTCATATTGAATGTTACCCTTAGCCAGTAGATCTAGCTGAAGAAGAAAATGACAAAAGAAAGGGATGTTCTAGACTACAAAGGATATGATGAAAAGTCAGAGCTCCCAGTTTGGAGAAATCAAAAAGTCCGTGTTTGAGTTTTAACGCCACCTTTCTATTTGTACTAGCAGAGGGAAATGGATTTGACAGAGCCTAGGGCGAGCCGGCCTGAAGCACTATAGTAGGTACCAGTCCAAGAAAGGTTAAAAGGATCATGTTACCTGAGGTCTCTGGAAGGGCCCAGAGGAGAGAACATTGTGCTTCATACCAGAGGCTAATAGTAGCTAATGATAACTGAGGGCTTATTATGTGCCAGATACCTACGTTCTCTTGCTTTATTTCACTTAACATTCAAAATAACTTAATGAGATAAGCACTGTACTTTACTCCAGTTCACTGAAGTGGCCTCACAGAAAGCCCAAGCTTTTGGACCATGTGTATTTATTCTGATTTTCCCTATAAACAGATGTCAGCATAAAGAATTTAAGAGGAAAACCAGTCCCTTCATTGTTAAGAGTTTACCCTAAAGTATACTAAGTGATGACAGTTTCTCAAGCAGCACCCAACCTTAGTGAAACACTAACTTTGTGCCATATTAAAGATGTGTAAGTTTGCTGGGGTTATGAATTTGATTATTTTTTGAATGGCTGGCAGTTTAGCAGGTCTTTTTTGCCAAACCCCTCAAGGCTTCTCTTGCAATTATAGAAAAGGATGCCTCACGCTTTGGCAAGTGTGAATAGTTCTCATTTGTAGCCTTATCCAAAACAGGGGATACAGCTATATGTTCTCATTTCTATTTCTATATATTAAAATCAGCAAGGATATTCATTATTATTCTGAGCATGGGTAATAAAATTATTAATGATAAAATTATAATTAAGTTAATGAATTTGATATTTCTGTAATTTATGTATTATAACTTAAGTAAAATATATAACTAATGTAATTATTAAGTACAATTAATGAATTTAATAATAATGAGATAATTAATACTTTGTAGAACTATGAACTTTCACATCCCATGTATTTTTTTCCCTTTGCGCATTTTGTGTTTCCTGAAACCTAACCTGTACTCGGATTATTTGAGTATCTCCCCCACTATCTTTTAGGCACAATTAGCCAGGGGCTATAACTTAATTGTAGACCCAGCATTTGTATCAGTGGCATCTTCCCCAGTTATGCCACGAGTTAGTAGTCTTTAATTTTTTGTGCATCAAGTACACCACTTTTACAGTAGCTTGGGGGTAATTATTTTCCACGTCTGTTTCCCTATCACAACAATGCCTTCTATTGCTTGTTTCTATTCCAGGGCCTATAAATTGCTCCGCCGTAGTATTTTTGAAACTTGACGTTGTGTACCACCTCCACAGTTTTTGCCAAATATGTCATCTATACTGTTAGCTAATTAATATTTTCTTTAAACAAATTCAAGACTTTTATCTAAAATTTATTTACGAAGGAATGATGTAACTACTGCAAATGGGAAGCCAGAATAAGGCAGGTGATTCTGGTTTCCCATTTGCAATAGTTATATAGTTCCTTTATAAACAGATCATATTTATGTAATTTATAAATATAATCATCTATCTGATAATCAGATAAACATGATACACTGAAAACAAAACTTTGACTTTATTTTCTTACCTGCCCTTAACTGAAATGAGGAGAGAGAGAGAGTAGCAATTATCAGAGAAGCATTAAATATACACTGACGCTGAGACTTTATCTTTGATGTAATAAGGTTAGTCAGAAGGAAATTTTTAAAGGAGTAATTTTCTTATGATCTAATGCTATGTTATTTAATGCCACTTTAAAAAATACCCATAATCGTCTTGTTTCCAGCCATCATCCACTTTGGGAAACATGCCTTATAACATGGTGCACAGAAAGAATGTGCATCAGCCCTAAGCTTAAATCCCCTCTTTTTAATCGCTTGCTTTTTGACAAGTTACTTAATTCCTTTAAACCTTGATTTCTTACTGTAAAAGAAGAATAATAATATTTGCATTTCAAGATGATTTTGAGAATATATGATGTAATATTCGTAGTGTGTGTAGACTTGTGCCTGGAATTTATTGAAAAAAAACGTGAACACCTACTACGTGCCAAGCACCCACCTTTGGTGCTTCAGGATCTAGAAGAGCACATGACAGAAAAGAGCTCTGCTTTCATAGAACTTAATTCTAGTAAGGGAAAATCAACCACGAGCAACTCAAGGTCATTTCAGGCAGTGACTAAAGCTCTGAAGTAAATGAAACAAGGCAAGATGAGGTTTTTTTTTAGAACACATGATCTTCTTTTAGAAACAGGGGACATTTAATTGATCATGTTACACAAATTAAATGCATTTGGGGCTTTATCACCTACTTTTGGGGAAAATTTTAGGGATTTTTGTATGAAATCCATATTATATTTATACATAGATTAATTTCAGTAGGTAATTTCTTAAGAGAAATATTTTTTTGGAAAAAATTCTAAATTTTTTTTACAGTATAAAAAATAGTGAACCACCATCTTAAACTGAACTAAATGAACCTTTTATAGACTATCCAGAAGTGGGAATTTACTGCTGAATTCAACAATCAGCAGATTTCCTGAGTGGTGCAGAGCTCCAGGTCAGAGTGCTAACGATGATAGAATGGAAAACCAAGATGCAATAATTAGATTTTGCATGTAAAGCACAGGATGGATTTATACAGATAAAGAGAAACAAGTTCTGAGAGTTCAAAGACATATTATTTGTCCTGTGAAAGATAAATTTGAGGCATTGCAGATTAATTTTGGAGGGCTAGGAAAAAAAAATTATCTTCCAATTCCTTTGTCACTTTTCCACTTTTGTCATTTGCAATGGCTTTGAGTTGTATTGCTCTTACTGGACTCTGTTAACATGTTTCCAGTGTCCCAAATGGCTTAATATTGGAATTAAGATTTTGAAGATCGACTCAAGGATGGAAGATGCTTTAGAGGACTGGGACGGGGAGGGTGGGGGGGGCCTGGGGGAGGGTGGGGGAGAGTCAAGGGAGGGAGGGAATACAGGGATATGTGTATAAAAACAGATGATTGAACTTGGTGTACCCCCCAAAAATAATAAATAAATAAAAAAAATAATAATAAAAAAAAAGATTTTGAAGAATCAATTAAAAGAGTATCTAGTTGGAGACATGATACCCAATTAGGAATATTGAAAAGGCAGCTACTCTGCTCCTGGTGTCTTTCATCTCAGCCGTTGTTGAATCTTGCTTCTCCTTCTCAAGTAACAATAACTCTTTTGATCTCTATGAAAGAAGGGAGGATCAAGTTGATCCTCAGAATCCATAAATGAATCTCTTACCCGCTCTACTTCTTCAAAGATCCAGCTAAATTTGACCTGCAGTCATGTTTTCACTGTAATTACCAGGCACAAAAGAAAATTGCTTCCTTTATTATCATAACTGAAAAGTATCATTTCTTTCTTCTTCCATTTTTTTTTAATGCTACATTTTAAATCAGTGAGATTCATGTAAAGTTTATTTTTCCTCTGGCAATTCACTATAAGAGACTTTCAAAGTAATGCCAGTTTTTGGTTTTTTGTTTTTTGTTTTTCCTGTCAGAACCCCTACCTCTAGAATAAGTAGTTCAGTGCTGCTTGTCCATAATTTACTTTAGAAACATAATGATTTCTATTTCCCAGAACAGTAATTATGAATGTTTAACAGACTAGATGATGTAGTGGAAAAAGCTCTGATCTAGTTCTGACCCCAGTATTTACTGTTCGTCCTTCAGCATGTGAAATCTGAATTCCGAACCTCCAGTTACGTATCTGTAGGACAACAGTATTTTGTCTTAGTGTTATTTGGAAGGAGAATCAAATGTGGAAATGCATATGTGCTGCTTTTTAAACAGACATGAATGCTACAAGTAAGTTTCCTGTTACCATGGCACTAGAAGAAAAACTCAAGCAGCACACAAAGGCTCATAAAGCATTACTACAATGGTTAACCTCATTTTTTAGTGTTCATTTTATGAGGCCGCTTGTGTTCATTTGGACAAATGTCATTTTGGGAGCTTGAATTATGGTGTTGAATACCTCAGTTCTGCTCTAAACGAATCCATGGAGATGACCACTGAGATACCAAACACAGGATGAAAGAGCCGTTCGGATCCACACCTACCCCCACTCTTGACGTATGTACCTTACCAGTGGACTGCCTCAAAGGCTTCATGCAAATTTACTTACAGCAATAATGACATAAGTGACATACCGTCCATAATCATACTGATTCAGTGACAAGTTTGTATGAAAACTGGGGGGTCGACCTGCCTCACAGAACCCATTTCTGTCTCTGTTTTCTCTTCCACCAAACATACAAGCCAGGAAAGCCTCTGATGCACAAGGCCACCGGGGATTTGGTCTGTGTAGCTGTATCATCCAGAAGCTCTCTGAAATCCAGATGGATTCAGTGATTTCAAGTCTATAGCAAACTGGAGACCCTTAAAAGGCTAATATTAAGTTGCATTTTACTTTGTGGAGTAGGGTGGAATTGAGCAGAGCTGACTGAGGAAAAGATTTCAGAAAACAGAGCCTAACAGGTAACAAGCCACAGTGATGGTTAATTTTATGTCAACTTGACTAGGCTGTGGTGTACAGTAGTTTGGTCAACATTAGTCTAGATTCCCAAGCAGAAGGATTTCAGCCTTAAGACTCCAGTGTAGAAGCCCTGCCTGAGTTTCTCACCTGCCTGACCAGCTTTCAGAATTTGGACTCAAGACTGTGACATTAACTCTTACTTGAATTTCTAGCCTGTTAGCTTGCCCTACAGATCTCAGACTTGCCAGCCCTCATGAACATTTAAACTAGTTTCTTATGATGAAGTGCTTGTGTGTGCTTTGTCTCTCTCCCTCTCTCTGCCTGAAATAAACAAATAAACAAATTTCAGTACAACAAAATGAAGGGGGGAAAGTAGACAACAGTTTAAGGTGTAAATTCACTCACTACATAGTCTCTTCAAATTTCATCTACTTCTAGTTTTACAACCTTTACTTCTTGCATCCCAAGTGTCTAACTTGAAATTCTGCCTCACTAAAATTCTATGTTCAAGATGCCAAGTTTCTAAATAAAAGTTGTGTTTTTTTCCTGCCAAATTCTAATCTTACCTCAAGGATAGTACCCTCTGATCTTAAATTATAACCATTTGCAGATCTCCTTAAAATCTATTTGTGTGCTTTGGCAAGAAAGCCAAACTTGCTATCTATAAAGACATAATGAAGCTATAATTCATCTTCATTCTGGGAAGCCCAAGACACCATTTTTTAAGAAAATGAAAGAACACAGAAAGGAACTAACATTTAGGAGACTGGCATAGAGTTGTTTGAAAAGATGAAGAGAAATGATCACTGTGGATGTAGTCTGCGTGTTGCACATGAACCCGTCAGGAACAAGCTGACCCAATTATCTGGCCATAACTGTGCCAGGCTCTTTGGGTACAGAAGCCTGGAATCTAATGAGAGAGACCAAGCTAACACATACTAAGCATTTACATAAATATTTTCAGGCTCACAAAACCTTTTGTTCAGATGCATGAATAAAATAGTAAAGCAAAAACCACCAAAAAAAAAAAAAAAAAAAGAATAAGTTGAGCTGCTTGTTCAAGGTTGTAGGAGTGACCAGAGCAGGGCCCCACTGGTTTCCCTCAATTTCCTACTGCTTCAGCCCTGCTCCTGGGGGCTCCGGAGGTGCTGTGGAGGGGCTACCTGAGAACCATTGAGAAATCAGTATTTCCTATTTTCTCCATTTCTAGAACCCAAGAATTGTACGTGTGTTATTTCATTTAAACACATTTGGTTGAATCACTAGGGGAAGAAAAACAGAAACACATATATACATAGAGAAGTACTTCAGTTTCAGAAATTTTTAAATTAAAAGGTGCGTGGCTTAAAGACTCCATTGCACAAAAATTATGCGAAAATGATTACAAGGCTATAGAAATTCAGAAGAGTAAATGACAGTGTGACTGAACAAATCAAGACGGCCTTCACTGGGAAGCCAGCACTCAATATGTCGGATTCGGACAAGGAAAAGGACAAGAAGGGAACCATCTAGGAGTGGTGACAGCGTGAGCATACGTGCTGGAGCAGGAATGACAGAAATTGACATTGGGAGACTCACCAGTGTGGAGGGAAGAGGCTGTGTGATGGGTAGTTGAAATAATTGGATAGATTGAGAAGCATTACTGGGGGCAGGACACCGGACGTGTTGGATCACCTCTGAACATTAAGCGTTTAGAACTTTCCCCAATACATGTTGGGTGTTTAAAATTCAGTGTAAAATGAGGAAGTTTTATTGGATTCAGGAGTTAATGGGAGAGCTTTTTTTTTTTTCAATTAGAAAAGCGCCCTGTGCTGTTTTCTCCTATAGACCTCATATTTAAACTATGTATTGTTAATGCAATTACATTTTTTTTCTTTTTACATTTTGGCTGTGCCACAAATTGAACCCACGCCCCCTGAGTGGAAGCACGGAGTCTTAACCGCAGGACCACCAGGGAAGTTCCAATGCAATTATGTTTTTAAAGTAATAATCCAATATTGATTTGAACTATTGGGTTCACAATATTATAAAAGCACACATTCCCAAACCCCCAAAACTTTGCAATTATGGTGTTAAATGGACTAGAGTTAACCAAGTACAGAGACATGTGTATTCCACTACCGCAAGTTACTTTATTTTTCTGTCATTCAAGTAGTTCATCATAGCCTTGATGGTACTTGGGATTTATTTTAATAAGGTATGGTAAGACATGCAGACTAGGAAATGAATGTTTATGAAGCAAGAACTCTCACAGATCCCTAGAAAGAGGAGGCACAGCACACCCTGCAGGGGGACCGCACAGTTGGTCAGGAGGCAGAGGGCGTGGAGGACATCATGGGCAGGAGCCTTTACTGTGGTTTCCAAGGGAAGGCACAGGTGAGGCCGTGTAAACAGGTTCACGATTGGCTAGTTTGAAGAGGCTCAGCAGTCCCTGGGGGCGTAGGGCTTCATTGTCTAGTACAGTAAATCCCCTATTTATGAACGCATCCCCTTCTGAGAGAGCGTTTGTAAGTCCAATTTGTTCGTTAGTCCGACAAAGGGAGCTCAGGTACCCAACTAACATAATACTGTACTGTAATAGGTTTATAATACTTTTCACACCAATAATATATAAAAAACAAACACAAAAAATGAGACATTTTTCATCGTATAGTACAGTAGCTTGAAAAGTACACGAGTACAGTACAACAGCTGGCGTACAGGGACTGGCATCGCGTGAACAGGCAAGAAGAGTTACTGACGGGAGGAGGGAGAGGAGGTGGGAGGTGGTAGAGCTGAAGGATCGTCCGCAATAGAAGACGGAGGGCAAGCTGCAATTTCACTCATGCCTGATGTTCATGGCACAGGTTCTGGTTCCCTGTTGGATTCAATTCTATCCACCTTCTTAAAAAAACGATCCAGTGACGTCTGGGTAACAGCTCTTTTTTTCTCATCGTAGATGACACGGTAGCACTGTATTGCATTCTGACCAGCTGCTGCAGCCTTCGTGTACCATTCTGTGTTTGGGTTCTGTGCCTCCAAAACTAGCAGTCCCTCCTCAAATAAAGAAAACCCCCTTGCCATTTCCTGTGTCCTGAATCTCTTCAATTCTTCAGTTACCTCTTCCTCTTTTGTCTCTTCGTCCTTTCTCTGGGCCTCCCATTCCATCAGGTCTTCATTAGTAAGCTCTTCCTGTTGCACAGCAAGGAGTTCAGTGACATTGTCCTCCTGCAGATCTAGCTCCAGCTTCTCACTGAGGGTCATTAAGTTGCTGAAGACCTCTTTGGACTCCTCATCCACCTTCTCAAATCCAGGAAAATAGTGAACAAACTGCAGGCAAAGGTTCTTCCAAACCCCATTCATGGCAACAGCCGTAACCTCACGCCAAGCAAAGTCAGTGTTTTTATGGCCTTGTAGATGTTATAGTCCTTCCAAAATTATCACAGGTTTGTTCCCGATTCATCACTTGCCTTTACTGCCTGACGAAAAGCGTGACATCAATAATATTTATTGAAAGTCGCTATAGCTCCCTGGTCCATAGGCTAGATGAGTGATGTAGCATTCGGTGGCAGATGCGGTACTTTGACACTGGGATGAAAGTTGTCCATGAATTGGGGGGCAGGGGGAGGTGGCCCGGAGATTGTTGAACAACAGAAGAATGTTGAATGGGACGTCCTTCTCCAAGCAATATTTCTCTATCTCTGGGATGAAGTGGTAGAAAAACCAGTCCTGGAAAATGGCCTGTGTAACCCAGGCTTTGGGGTTACTCTTCCACACAACAGGGAGAGAGCCCTTGGCTATGTTTGTAAGGGCTCTTGGATTGTCTGAATGATGAACTAAGAGAGGCTTCAGCTTCCTATATCGCTGGAAGCATTGCCACCAAACAGAGTTAGCCTATCCTTTGCTGCTGTATAGCCCGGCATCAGCTTTTCCTCCTTACTGATGTAACTGTGGTCTGGATTCTCTTCCAGGACAGACCTCTCTCATCCACATCAAAAACCTACTCAGGTAAATATGTGCCTTCATCAATAATTTCTCAAAGCATTTCAGGAAATTCTTGGGCAACTACAGTATCTGCACTTGCTGCCTCACCACCTACTTTTACATTGGGAAGTTTGGCTGTAGCCTCGAACCAATGAAACCAGCCATGGCTGGCATCAAAAGATGCGCCCTCTGATTCTTCGCCGTGTTTCTTCTTCGAGTCTTCATAAAGCCTTTTAGCTTTCTCTTGAATCAGCATTAAGCTGAGCTGGACTCGATGCTGATGCTGAACCTGCATCCACACAGTGAGAAGTGTCTCCATCTCCTCCATCACTTTTCCACACTTCTTTGGTATTATTGTCGACATCATCGGCACAGCAGACGTCACATGTTCCATGATCTTGTCTTTGTTCTTTGGAATTGTGCCGCTAGTCGAACGATTCATGTTATAAAAATGAGCGACGTCTACCATCTTTTCATCTCACTCCACTCAATTTTTTTCACTTTTGTTTCCATCGTTATGTATTGGTGCTTCTTAGCAGTACCAGCTACATCACCATCACTTTTACTCTTGCTTCTGGACATCCTGGGCTTGAAATAAAGATACTGTACTACTATATATAGTACTGTATGGTAAGGTACACAAAAGTACAACCACTTGTAGAGGATGCCCGCACCTGAAAATGTACGCCAGACACATGAACTAACGTACGTGATTAGACGTGTGAACGCATGTTTGCATCTTTGAAAGTTCGCAGTTGAAGGTTTGTATGTAGGGGACTTACTGTACCTAGCCTTTGGAGGAATTGGGACAAGGGGATATTGGTCTGGAGTGTAAGAGCCCAATAAAGGAAGTCATTGGGGATTGTTTGGTTTACATTTGAAAGATGCATGCAAGGGAGAGGTTTTTTTTGGTTTTTGTTTTTGGTTTCCTAAGAATTGGCTAACACTGGGAGGGGCAGTTCTTTCAAGCTAGCAAGGTGTCAGATGTCAAAGCATCAGAATGCAAAAAATAAAGACGTGATTAATACAGTCATATAATGATGCACGTGTGCAGTCCAGGAGTTGTGACCACCTAGTCTATAGCTCTGATCTACTAACTAGAGACCAGAAAATCCTAAGTTGTTATAAATAAAGTCGGCCCAAAACACTGAAAAACTGCCTAGGGAACCATTTATAAGGCATGAAATAGACCTAGCCTTGAAGCACTGGGACTGACTCTGATATTCCCAATATTCGTGCTGGTGAAGCTCTGTGCTACTGATAGAAAAGTCTTTCTTTAGGCTGGTAGCTTCAGGGGGCTAGATAGGGGGCAGCTGAAGAACCTGAAATGAGAATGACAAGGGCAGGAAAAGAGCTTTAAAAATGTTTATTCAAGGGGAGCCATCAAACTAAAAATATAGGAGATATGAAGACAGTAAAAAAATAACCATTCAGAAGATGAATTCATTCCAGATAAAAATGAAAAAAAATGAGCAGTCTTAAAACGACTTTGTCTGTTTAAAATGCTGTCTTAGTCTGCTCAGGCTGCCATAATGTAATACCAAAGACTGGGTGGCTTAAACAACAGAAATGTATTTTCTCACAGTTCTGGAGGCTGGGAAGTCCAAGATCAAGGTGCTCGCAGGGTCTGCTTCTGGTGAGGGCTCTCTTCCTAGCTTGCAGAGGGCTCCCTTCTCACTTTGTCCTCATATGTCGAGAGGGAGGGGGTGTGGAATCTGATGTCTCCTCTTTCATAGGGACACCAGTTCCAGTGTATCAGATTACCACCCTTCTGACTTCATTTAACCTTAATCATCTTCTTAAAGGCTCTATCTCTAATACAGTCACATAGGGGATTAGGGTTTCAACATATACAATTGGGGAGGGGACACAATTCAGTTCAAATATGCCTCTAGCCACTCCAAATTCATGTCTTTATCATGTGCAAAATACGTTCATTCTGTCCCAACAACCCCCAAAGCCTTAACTCATTCTAGCATCAACTCTTAAGTCTAAAGTTCACAGTCTAATCTAAATATCATCTAAATGAGATATGGATGAGACTCAAGGTACAGTTTGTCCTGAGACAAAAATTCCTCTCCAGCTGTGAACCTGTGATACCAGACAGTTTATGTGCTTGTGAACTACAGTGGTGGGACAGGCATAGACATTCCCCACTCCAGAAGAAAGAAATGGGAAAGAAGGATGGGGTGACAGGTCCCGGGCAAGTCCAAAACCTAGTAGGCAAAGTCCACTAGATTTTAAGGCTTGGGAATAATCCTCTTTGGCTCCATGCCCCACCTTCTGGACCCACTGGGGTGGCAGTCCTGTGGCTCTCTGCTGGGTGGGGGTCTCATCTCCAAGCCTTCAGTTGGAGGTTGGCTGGCCTGTTGAAACCAAGGTGATGGCCCTACCCTTCGAAGCTGAAGAGGCAGCGCCAATGATCTCTGAATGGCCTTTGGAGTAATGCTTCCCTTTTCTTAAAGAATAGTGTACATTTGCACCCAAATAGCTCTGTGGTCCTGTCTTGTAGAATCTAAGGTTGACAGCCTTCTTTCATTTCATCCTGTCTCAGTCTCCTTAACTGGCAGTGTTTCTGCTAGTAGAATCCCATCTCTATCCCTTGTTTTTGCTGAGGTAGCTGAATAAATTTGTGATTCTAATCCCTGCTAATCTTCCTTTCAAATGATTGTTTAGCCATACCCTCCGTGTTTTCTTCAGTACAAGCTTTCTCATTTTTTATAAAATGGGTAGACTGAGAATTTTTTAAGTCTTCAAGTTATGGTTCCTTTTTGCTTAACAATTCTTTCTTTAGTTCATCTCCCTCTTCTTGCATTTGACTGTAAGCAGTCAGGAGGAACCACACTGCTCCTTTAACGTTTTTGCTGAGCAAACTCCTCAGCTAAATACCCATTTTTTGAAATTTTATTTTATTTAAAGAAATTATTTTTAATTTATGTTTTATTTTTGTGTTGGATCTTTGTTGCTGTGAAAGGACTTTCTCTACTTGTAGCAAGCAGGGGCTACTCTTCATTGTGGTGCTGGGGCTCCTCAGTGCAGTGGCTTCTCTTGTTGCAGAGTATGGGCTCTAGGCATGCAGGCTTCAGTAGCTGCAGCACATGGGCTCAGTAGTTGTGGTGCATGGGCTTAGTTGCTCCACAGCATGTGAGATCTTCCTGTCCCAGGGCTCGAACCCATGTCCCCTGCATTGGCAGGTGGATTCTTAACCACTGCAGCACCAGGGAAGTCCCTAAATTTTATTTTTTAATTGAAGCATAGTTGCTATATAATATTATAGAAGTTACAGGTATATGATTTAGTGATTCACAATTTGTAAAGATTATATTCCATTTATAATTATAAAATATTTACCATATTTCCCGTGTTGTACAATATATTCTTGTAGCTTATTTTATACCTAATAGCTTGTACCTATTAATTCCCTCATGTCCTGTCCCTACTTGTAACCACTAGTTTGTTCTCTGTATCTGTGAGTTTCTTTTTTGTTTTATTCACTAGTCTCTTGTATTTTTTTAGATTCCACATGTAAGTGATACCATGTAGTATTTGTCTTTGTTGACTTATTTCACTTAGCATAATGCCCCCCAAGTCCATCCATGTTGCTGCAAATGGCAAAATTTCATTCTTTTTTATGGCTGAGTAGTATTCCATTGTATATATGTACATTCCGTTCATCTGTTGATGGACACTTAAGGTGCTTGCATGTCTTGACAATTGTGATTTATGCTGCTATGGACATTGGGGTGCATGTATCTTTTCAAATTCGTTTTTGGTCTTTTCAGATATATACTCAGAAATGAAATTGTTGGGTCATGTGGTAGTTCTGTTTTTGGAGGTTTTGAGAAACTTCCATACTGTTTTCCACAGTATGAATGGATGCACAGAGTGAGAAGTTAGAAGTTTTTAGCAAAGAGAAAATATAAAGAACAACCAGCCAGAGAGGAAGAATACAATAACTGAAATGAAAAATACACTAGAAGAAATCAACAGTAGACTAAATGATACAGAGGAATGGATCAGTGATCTGGAAGACAGAGTAGTGGAAATCCTGCCACTGAACTAAATACTCATTTTTACTGCTTGCAAGTTCTGTCTTCCACAAAACACTAGAAGACCAGATCAGCCAAATTTTTTGCCCTTTATAACATGGTTATTTTTTTCTTACAGTTTCCAGTAACATGTTCATTTCCATCTGAGACGTCACCAGAATGACCTTTACCGTCTATGTTTCTACTAACATTCTGTTCATGATTATTTATGTATTCTTGAAGAAGATACAGACTGTCTCTAGATTCTAGCAAGGGTTCAGAAAGAAAAGAGGAGAGTTTGAGAATACATAAATAATCATGAACAGAATGTAGTAGAAATATGGATGTTAAAGATCTTTCTGGTGAGGTTCAGAAGGCAATACTGCTTTCACAGCAATTCAGGCTTTTCCTAATATGCATCTCAAAAACTCTAGCCTCTACTCACTACCCAGTTGCAAAGCCCCTTCCACATTTTTAGTTATTTACTACAGAAGCATCCTACTTCTTGGTACCAGGATCAGAGAGGAAAAGGAAGGAATGACCTCTGTTTAAAAAGATAAAATCATATATGTGAATAGGAAAAAGATCCAATTAGTAACCCCAGAAACTATATCAGCATTTAAAAAGTCATAAAACTGAAAGTATAAACTCTGGAATGAACAAAGTTAAAGACTTAATAAACTGGAAGAGAGAACTAAGAATTATACCCAAGATGCAGCATAAAGAAAAAAATTGAAAAAGTTGTTGAGATATGGTGTTCTTCAAGAATCCTTGTTTCGTAAAGTTTTACTGGGATTCTAGCAAAATAGAGGAATATTATAGCAGCATATTCAAAGAGATAATGCCTGAGAAATTTTAATGTGTATAAATAAAAATCAATAGGGAAAACACTAGTCTACAGTTTACCAATCCAAGAAAAGTTAGGAAAGGAGGAGAAATGAAGCCGTGAGAAATTGCTGATGAACGTAAACCATGGAATAAAATGGTGAGTGTAACTCCAAATACATTATAGTGACACTAAATGTAAATGGAGTACATGATTCTGATTAAATTAAAAATCAAATTAGTAGCTTGCATATAAAAAGATCAGTTATATGCTCTTTATAGGAGACACTGACACACACATACACACATTGCCACACCCATGCATACCTACTACCCTAAAACAGAACATTTAAAAAGAAAAAAAGAAAAAGAGATATGCCAGGCTATATGGACCAAAAAAGAGCTGGTATAACAGTGTCGCTCAAAATACAAGATGAAGCAAAAGCATTAACATGAATAAAGAATATGTATGAAAAGAGTATAAAAATTATAAATTTATGTATACTTAACGTAGACAAGCTGTAAAACACACACACACACACACAAAACCTACAGAAACTCAGAATTACAAAATAAAGTTGACAAACTCATTATCATAATGGCAGAATTTAACACCTCTCTTAGAAACTACTTATTTGGAGAATATATAACAGAGGATTTGAATAACACATATAGCATGATTTTGAACGTATATGTCTCTGTATCCAAAAGAGAACCCAACAGAGAATGCATTCAACATTTTAAATGTATAAAATTTACTGTATACTTTCAGTCATAAAGAATCACAGTGATTCACATATCATCTGATCACTATGTAATTAAATTAGAAATGAAGTATTATAAATAGTAATGGAAACCCTGAAAAAATAAAAAGCCTAAACAATGAATGGATTAAAAAAATTCACAAAGAAATTATAAAATGTATTAACTGATGATTAAAAAAACTAAATTACTAAAAAAAAAAATAAAAAATTTATGAGATGTAGCTAAAGCAGTACCTAGAAGTTATGAATAGTCTTAAATGTATTTATTATAAGTAAATGAGCTAGCATTTAATCTAAGAAGCTAGATGAAGAAATCAAAAGAAGAGTAAGAAGGTTGAAGCAATGAAATTATAAAAACACATTAATCTAGGAAAAACATTAATGGAGATAATTTTAAAAATCTATTCCTTTGAAAGCTAGTAAACTAGTCAAGGCTCTAGAAAGTTTGAGCAAGATAGATATATTGGGTTGGCCCAAAAGTAACATCTCATGGGAAAACCCGAATGAACTTTTTGGCCAGTCCAATACGTACGTAGATTAATGCATGATTCTTATCATGGAATACTACTATACAGCAACTAGACTGAGTGAATCGGGCCTGCATGTATCAGTATACAGAAATCACAAAAACATATGTTAAGGAAAAGAATAAAGTTGCTGAATGATAAAAATTTCTGTTTTATCTATTCATTGGATAAAGTTTTATGTTATATATAAAAATGTATATGTGTGTGTGTGTGTGTGTGTGCGCGTGCATGCATTAGTGTGTTGCGGGTATTTATGTAACAAAATTACCTATTAACATTCTATTTCTTAAAAAAATGGAAACATACGGCAAAATGTTAGCATTTAAAAATCTTTTAAGCAATAAAATAATATACATATGCTTGAAGTCTCTTTTTCACCTTTCCTATATCCCATTCTCTTCCTTTCATCCACAGAGGTATCCGTTATCCTGAAGTCAGTATCGTTTTGTTTTATTTTACTTTTCCAACTCGTTTTATACCTCTGCATTTCGGAAAAACTCCCACTGTCACAAAGTAGTTTCTCTTTTCCCATTTTAGGAAACTATAACTCCTCCTTTGACAATTTTGTTTTCTAGTAGTTTCTTTTACATGACAAAGGAATGATTTCATTCTTTGGAAAGACTTAGCCAACCAAATGAATACTGACATTTAGACCCAAGGCCAAAAAGAAATCAGTGTCTTCCTAGCACCAGTTATGCTGTGGACATGTAAAGCATAAAAGTGGAAAATACAGTCACCATTCACTACAAATCTTTAGAGTACCTACTAGCTCATTTGGCTAGCATGGGAGGAATTATGGAGAAATATGAAAGGCATTGCCCAATCCTTTCTGAAAAAAGATGGCTTTTTGTACAAATATATACTCCATCCCCCCAATTCTTACATGTTGCTTTTGTGGAATAAAAGTTGAATATATGTATTATACATATTATATATATTTTTTCCATTCAATATATCATAGTAATTAATTACCATAAAGAAGATTAGTTTTCTCATAAAGGTAGCCTATGAATAGCTTTGTTTCTGAGATAAAATAAGATTTTCATCCTCAGTATCTTTGCTGTACTTTTGAAAATGTTTCATCTTAATTACATCATTAAATGCAGGTTGATTGATGATTATACAGATCTTACCAGCTGGTAAAGACCAATATCAGAAAGTCTTAATTGCCTTTTGTACATTCTGGATCAGACAACTGGGTCCTTTTATAGTTTATCAGTTCCTAAATTTTCTAAAATTTAATAAATTGACTTTCTCAATGATACATTATACTTGAGCATCCTGAGGGGGAAAAACATTTATTGACCATTTCCACATGGCAAGACTCTCCTCTATGAGTTACAATTGACAAATTAGTTATTTTCAGCTTTTCTTTACCTCCTATTATTTCTTCTTTTCAAATTTGAGGGACTTTTGTATATCTTTATTGGCTCAAAAACTCACAGTTGCACTGCCCAACTATGTTTTTTGCCCCTTTTATTATGGAATTGTTGCTATTTAAAAGAAATTTCACACAAGCATGTAATTATTCCCAAATACATCACACCAATATCCCATTTGTTGCAAGATGAATAAAACTAGTATATCCCAGAACCTGTGAATAGTAGACTGTGAAGATATGACTATATCTAAAACACTTTAGTCAAACTGATGTCTTATTGCCACCCACTGAAATTCCATTTGTGCTGTGTTCTACCTCTTCAGGTTTAAAATTTGCAGTCATTACCAATCTATGTAAAATTTCTATATTCTTAGAAAAGCTCACAAATTCAGACATTTTTTTAGTACACATTTAGCCAGGCGTTAAAAGTAATATAAAACTAACACAAGGTATAACCATTTACCACAGGAATTTGGATTTGTTGAGCTATGTATAAACATACCAGCATAATTCCTGATGTTGCAAAGCAGCATATGAGCCAATGTCTAATGAAATCAAATGCTCGTGCATTATTAAAAAAAAAACAATTAATTTGAGCTGGAATGGTCAAGGACAGCTTTGTGAAATTTCTAGGAGAGTAGAACCCAAGTGGCTACCTAGTTTGTGGATATGTAGAGACCAAGGGTAGTTGATAATTGTACGTAGAAACATGAGTGTATCTTGTTCGGGAAACAGTGGAGTGTCTGACCTAGCTAAAGAAAAGGTTCTACACTGGGAAATAGTGAAGAGAAAACTGATTACTGGAGCAGGTTGCATTGTGGAGGATCTTCTATGACCTCAGAAGATAAATGTAGAGCAAAGTTTATTAATATATTCATTTATTTATTCATTCATTAATAGGGTTCCTCCCAAAGGATCTCCCAGGTCAAATAAATGTGGAAAATACTGTGTTTTCTGTACTGTGGGTCTTCTCTAAGACATTAATATGTTAATGGGCATTTTGATTTCTGAAAAGAAAATACAGCATTTCCCAAACCTACGTGATCATGGAACCCCTTCTAGGAAAACAATGTGTGGATCAAGTATTCAACATGTATTGGTACTAATCTCAGTCTACAAACTGATATATGTAAGATATGTACTGTTCTATACTTTGAAATAACTCATTTGATTTCTAGTTTAATCTTTTGTTCCCAGATTGGCAGAAATTCAAGATCTGTTTTCTCCATGAGTGTGTCCATGTGCTGGAGTCTTCTAGTGCCAAGGAGTTAGGAGGTTATGGAGCGGGGAGACGACATGTAACTTATCCTCTGTGTCATCTGTGTATGCTGGGCATCTGCTGAGATGTCCTAATTCCTATCTGGTCCCAGGGAATTGGTCTGTACAACTGTTGCTGAGACGTGTCATTCAATTCCAGTGGCTTTGTTCCTTCCATACCATTCTCAGATTGATGGGAATAACTTCACTGATGTGTTCCATGTTGAGGTACAAGAGATTCTGCATGAATGTACAACACCCCATCTTTCTTAGACATGTCATTTAGTTGTTCTGTGAGGGCTTCCTGATTCCTCTTGGTTTCTGTTCAGGAAATGGGTCACATGTTCCGTACATCGAATGGTTTTGGGCTTTTCCCATGAGGTTTCCACCTAAATCTTTACTCTGTGCCATGAATTGTTTTGTTTTGTTTGAAATAAATTTTCAAAACTGATAAGCAACAAAGAGCTCTTTTCCCCTCATATTCTTCTGTAACTTCTGTTCCCTGAGGAAATGTTCTAGCTGTCTCTTAAGACAGCTTAAGACGGGGAGAAGGGTAGAGGCAAGAAATATCTGAGGGAAAAAAATCAATTATTGTTTCAGAGATATTTTCTACCACACTTCCTAACACCCCTTGGGAAGTGCTGTTCTGAAGAACGGAGGGTTGAAAGTGGATGAATAAAGGGAGGTGTGTGGTAGTAATGCTGTCGAGTTATGATTTTCATGTCTGGTAGATTACAGGAATAGCCCTCAGTAAATAATGAATAACTCATTGTCTTTGTGGTCTTTTGTGGAGTCCTCTCCTACATTGACTCTTGAAAAGCCTCTCGTGCTGTTGGGAACTCTTCTTCCACCATGTGAAGAAGACTGGCTAGCTTGTTGAAGACAATGGGGGTCGACCCAGAGCCAACAGCAACCAGCAGACATGTAAGTCAGCTCCAGGTGAGCTGCCAGCTGACTGCAGGGTGCGTAAGTGATCTTAGTTGAGACCCAGACTGCCAGATGAGCCACCACCAGTGTTAATATGAATCATAAGCAAAGAAAATGGTTGTCTAACCCACTTTTATTAATATAAAAATGTACAGTAAAATACAAAAAACATAATATGGCAGGAATAGAAGATAGAGGAGATATTTTGTGGGAAGATTTTCTCAACTATGCATCCATGGGATCAAGACAAAGAAAACTCAAATGGGATGAGCTGCGACCTTGTAAGGTCTTAACTTTCATTCAGTGATCTACAGTGTTTTCTTGGTTTAAGGTGCCTCATGTATATCCTTCTGCCAGGAAATTCATTTATTTCTGGACAGGATCTGAGGATTTAATCCAGACTGAACAAACTCATGCACATGTTTCGTGAAAAGAGTTCTCAAAGAGATATTTCTTTTAAGCTCTTTATTGGAATATACTTGCTTTACCTTGTTGTGCCAGTTTTTGCTGTACAACAAAGTGAATCAACTGTATTTATACACATGCTCCCATATCCCCTCCCTCCCGTGACTCCTTCCCAACCCTTCCTATCCCAGCCCTCTAAGTCGTCACCCATCATCCAGTTGATCTCCCTGTGCTATGCAGCAGCTTTCCCCTAGCTATCTATTTTACATTTGGTAGTGTATATATGTCAATGCTACTCTCTCACTTCGTCCCAACTTCCCCTTCACCCCCCACCCCGTGTCCTCAAATCCGTTCTCTACATCTGCATCTTTATTCTTTCCCTGTCACTGGGTTCATCAGTACCATTTTTTTAGATTCCATATATATGAGTTAGCACACAGTATTTGTTTTTCTCTTTCTGGCTTACTTCGCTCTGTATGACAGACTCTAGGTCCATCCACCTCACTACAAATAAATCAGTTTCATTCCTTTTTAGGGCTGAGTAATATTTCATTGTATATGTGTGCCACATCTTCTTTATCCATTCATCTGTTGGTGGGCATTTAGGTTGCTTCCATGTCCTGACTATTGTAAATAGTGCTGCAGTGAACACTGTGGTACATGTTTCTTTTTGGATTATGGTTTTCTCTGGGTATATGCCCAAGAGTGGGATTGCTGGCTCATATGGTAGTTCTATTTTTAGTTTTTTAAGGAACCTCCATACTGTTCTCCATAGTGGCTGTACCAACTTACATTCCCACCAACAGTGCAGGAGGGTTCCCTTTTCTCTGTATCCTCTCCATCATTTGCTGTTTTTAGATTTTGTGATGATGGCCATTCTGACCGGTGTGAGGTGATACCTCATTGTGGTTTTGACTTGCATCCCTCTGATGATGAGTGATGTTGAGCATCTTTTCATGTGTTCGTTAGCCATCTGCATGTCTTCTTTGGAGAAATATCTATTTAGGTTCCCTGCCCATTTTTGGATTGGGTTATTTGCTTTTTTTGATATTGAGCTGCATGAGCTGCTTGTATATTTTGGAGATTAATCCTTTGTCCGTTGCTTTGTTGGCAAATATTTTCTCCCATTCTGAGCGCTGTCTTCTTGTCTTGTGTTTGTTTTTAGTTTTTGTTTTTTTGGCGCATGGCCTTAGTTGCTCTGCAGCGTGTGGTATCTTCCTGGGGCAGGGATTGAACCCGTGTCCCCTGTGTTGGCAGGCGGATTCTTAACCACTGCGCCACCTAAGAAATCCCTTCTTGTCTTGTTTATGGTTTCTTTTGCTGTGCAAATGGTACCTAAGTTTCATTAGGTCCAATTTGTTTATTTTTTATTTTATTTCCATTATTCTAGGAGGTGGATCAAAAAGGATCTTGCTTTGATGTATGTCATAGAGTGTTCTGCCTGTGTTTTCCTCTAAGAGTTTTATAGTGTCTGGCCTTACATTTAGGTCGTTAATCCATTTTGAGTTTATTTTTGTGTATGGTGTTAGGAAGTGTTCTAATTTCATTCTTTTACATGTAGCTGTCCAATTTTCCCAGCTCCACTTATTGAAGAGGCTGTCTTTTCTCCATTGTATATTCTTGCCTCCTTTGGTGCTCATATGTGCGTGGGTTTATCTGTGGGCTCTCTATTCTGTTCATTGATCTATGTTTCTATTTTTGTGCCAGTACCATACTGTCTTGATCACTGTAGCCTTTAGTACCGTTTGAAGTCAGGGAGCCTGATTCCTCTGGCTCCATCTTTCCTTCTCAAGATTGCTTTGACTATTTGGGGCCAAGACTGAACCAGGAAGAAATAGAATATATGAACAGACCAATGACAAGCACTGAAATTGAGATGGTGATTAAAAATCTCCCAAGAAACAAAAGTCCAGGGCCAGATGGCTTCACAGGTGAATTCTATCAAACATTTAGAGAAGAGCTAACACCTATGCTTCTCAAACTCTTCCAGAGTATAGTAGAAGGAGGAACACTCCCAAACTCATTCTACGAGGCCACCATCGCCCTAATACCAACACCAGAAAAAGATGTCACCCAAAAAAGAAAATTTCAGGCCAATATCACTGATGAATATAGATGTAAAAATCCTCAAAAAAATACGAGCAAACAGAATCCAAGAGCACATTAAAAAGATCATATACCATGAATGCAAGTATTCCATGAATACCCTGGAATGCAAGGATTCTTCACGATACGCAAATCAATCAATGTGATACATATTGACAAGCTGAGGGATAAAAACCATATGATCATCTCAATAGATGCAGAAAAAGCCTTTAATAAAATTCAAAAGAGGTATTATAGGAAACACACAAAAAGGAAGGGTCAGGTGTGATTATGGGGAATTCTAATCTTCAGTGACTTTGCAAATTGTAGACAGGTCGCTAAAGAGAGGAAAAGGAAGGGTCAAGTGTGATTATGGAGATTATAACCTTTGGGGACTTAGAAAGTTGTAGACACGTCGCTGGGTGGACCCATGCTAGGCGGGGTCTTGGCATCATCCTGCAGTTGCGCCTTTTTGTAAATCACTGTCTCTCTCACTGGCTTGGATTCAAGAGGTTGTTCTGTTGTCACTGATGAAATGAAAAACAAACAGTTATCTAAGTATAAGCATCTTCTCTGATATTAGGCTCATCTCAATGCCTGATTAAATGGCTTTTCCTAACGGTTTCCTCAAAGCAGTGAGGTAAATGTCATAAAACCAAGAAATGTGAAAAATATGAAGGAACGCATGACACATGTCCTCAGGTTCTGAATCTAAATGCTGCCGCATAAAATGGACTGCTATCCGTTAGCTGTGATTAGCTAGGCTCAGTTAGAACTAGCTCTGATCTCACGGAAACGTCTACTGGCCCCATTAATTGCTTTTTTACAAATTTATTTTACATCCATTGTTTCATTTAATCTTTTCAATAATCCTAAGATTTAGACATTATTTTTATTCACATTTTAGAGACGAAGAAACTGAAACTGAGCTAGAATAACTGGCTGAAGTTAACGCAGCTGGTAAATAGAGGCACATGAGGTTATAGTCTGGAAAGGCTGTTTGACGTGAAGTCAAGTCCTTTTTCTCTCAGTGATGCTGGTTCTTTTCAACCTATTTCAAAGACACGGGGTACCTGTGGTACGTCAGGAACCACTGACCAGAAAAAGGAGAGAGAGGGGAATAAACCAAGCAGTGCTCTGGGCCTCTCACTCTGGTTTCAACCAGAGCACATGTGATACATATATCAGTCCCATTTAAAGTTTTGTTTGAAAAACCAAATGCTGTATTATACCGTGATGTCTCCTAATGCTGTGCTTGCAACTTCTTGCAGTTAGATCTGTCTCATCCTTTCTTTGCTCTCACAACAGTGTGAAACCTCACCTGACCTGGAGCACATGGAAATCGTTGCCCTTGGGATGTGCTTTAGGCTCCAGGACAGCACAGTCTAAGGATCTGCCGTGACCCCTGGCAGCCTTGCTGTCTTTCTCATCAAGGCCAGTTAAATTATTCACAGTACCTGCAGCCTTCTCACGGCTGTCAGTGATATCACTACTATCACAACTCATTGAGCTCTCTTCAAAGAGGGAAGTGATATCTTCTCCAAATATCTTGAGGCAGTTTTCAATGAGAAATTGTACAAAAGAAATCTGTTACACAAAAGGGCCAAAAACAAGGTATTATTTTACATATGGCATAGTGGTAAATCACACTTCATATATGAATCTTGGCTCTAACAAAAAAGCAAAATAATCCTGAGAGAAATTGACTTGATTAAAAAAAAAATATATATATATATACACACACACATACATATTTATAAACCAGTTTTCTCTAAGAAATAACCAATACTTTCAAGAGGACTTTGGGCACAGATTTTAAAATTCCTTCAATCAGTGGGCTAAAGTTATAATTTGTGGGCTAGTTTAAATAGCGAACATTTTTGTAATGATGGTTACGTCTTTAATACTAGGATAATTTTCAAGTAACCCACATAGAATGTTTGGGGCCAAGGTGTATATTCTCTTATTAAATTTTATTTATTTTTATTTAAAAATTTTTCCAGTTTTATTGAGATATAATTTATATATAACATCTTATTAAAATTTATAAAGTATCCAATACAGAAAAACTTGTGTGGTTTACTTCAGTTAAGAAATATCTGAAATATGGGAAGCAGAGATTTCAGTGGTTTTTTGTGAAAGAAGGAAGCAGCTGGAGAGAAAACATGTCTGCTTGTCTAACTGCATTGCCTTGCCTCATGCTTGCTCTGGGTAAGCTTGGGGGAAGAGCTGTGATCCTATTAGGCATGTTGTGGCTCTGTTAGGATGTTCTGAAATCTTTTACTAGTTTCTTCATCCTGTAGTGGAGGTGAAATAGCAGCCAAGTATTTCTCTGAACGAGCCAGCGGGAGGCCAGCATGTGTGGAGCCACAGGTGCTCACGTTGCCCGAGCCACCTAGGATGTGCCAGCAGTGACCGGAGCCACAAGGTGTTGGCATCACTATGTAATGATGAAACCATGGCTTGGAAACTTTGCCCAAGTTTACACATCCTTCAGTGATTAGGCTGAGAGTTGAACCTTGGCTCTCAGACTTCAAAGCCCAGATTCTTTTCTATCATATCATCCTACTCTCATCTTTCTATTGTTTGGGTCTCCTAGATGGAAAAGGAGAAGTGACTCAACTGCTCTCAGCTTCCCGCTTAATAGCCCACCTTCCCATATCCCACCAGAGAAGGACTCTGCCACTCCAGGGGAGTGTAATTAAAATGTGCACTTTAAAAAACTGGTCCATCAGAGTTAATACCACAAACTTCAGGTCGAAAGCGGGGACTCCTTCCCATAAGGCATAAAAATGAGAGATCTTATTACCTTTTTTCTGAAGTCGTTTTCTAATGCTGAGCTGCCAGAACTAGGTGGGCAAAGAATGCTTGGGGCTATACACACTGATAAATTGTGAGCTGTCATCTGATTGGATGAGGAATTCTGCTCAATGTTGCGTAACACTCCAAAAAGGTATTGCAAGAGAACTACATTAGCTCTTGGCAGCTGGCCTAAAAGACTAAAGGCAGAAGAATGCATTTCTAAATAAAACAAGTCATTTTGCTTAGGAAGTGGAAATACAAAGACAGAAAATAGAGGACTTCTTTGTATACTATGTACACATTCCACTCTCACAGAGTTGCAGGCGTGAATGCATACAAAAATGTTTCATTGAATTTAATTCCTGATCCAGATAAGAACTCCTCTGGTTACTTATGTGTTTGACAAAGTTAAAATCAAATACCCCTGGCAGATTGGTCCTTTAGCATCTCTTTTTAGACCAGTGGATTTCATCTCCAGCAGTTTCATGTATTTAGAAGGTATAAAAGGGTCAAGGATTCCATATTAATAAGATTAGGAGAAAAACACGAATTCAATATCAGCAGTAAGGCATGTGTCTATTTTTTATACTGGCTGCCATGGTTAGGATCAAGTGGAACCCTTTGACATTGGTCATTATTTTAGTGGACAAACCTGTAAACTATAAGCTAAGATTTTCCTGAGAGTATGTTGGTTGCATTTTTGAGGTGTGAACAGGGTTGAGTAATTATTGCATCATTACCTCTGGGCTGCAGCTATTTTCTCCTCCTCGTTCCCCTGGTCAATAACACCAAGCCATTTATCATAGAGACTGGCCGAAAATATACTTCCTTGGATATTTCGAAGAAAATCCTTACGTGGATAAAAATATATATATATTAATCTTAAGTTAAATATGTTGGAGAAATTACAGAGAAAACATTTAGTTGCAAAATTGAGTTCAATGCCCATTTCCTTCACAACTACACAAACTGTGATCCACACAGAGCTTGGCTCTGATTCTCCATAGACTTGCACATCCAGAAGCATTGCTTGGATTTTCTGCAACTGAAATTAGAAGCATAAAAGTAGAGTCGGGGCTGTAGAGAGAGTGAAGCTAAAGCCCCTTCTAAGACCCTGGAACTTACTCTTTGTGTACACGTTAGCACAGTAGCACAAACTGACAAGGTCTGGTGATAGCTCATCCTAAATTGTATTAGTTTTTTGAAAAGAAATGCACATACCCATTTTGCTTGTTTACTTTAGACACAGTGCTTGCTCTTAATTCAAGCAAGAGAAGTTCTGAAACAAAAAAATAACCAAAAAACACACTCCCACATGCTCTTGCATCTTAAGAGAGAACTGGGCTTTCTGACTTGAGGTATGTGTGCTCCTTGGGAAAAAACTACTCTAATAATAGTTTCAGTCTTCCTTTTTTTTATAACTATATAAAAGTTTGTTCTGCAGACTTCTAAGCAGCAGGTGTTGAAATATATCCAAATCCCCAGTGGGTAACTACATGTTACCTCTTACACCTCCTTGAATGGAACACATCCTCCTAAAAAAAGGAAATTAAAAATTTAGATATATAGCAGCTTCAGGCCTCTGAGTATCAGGCTAGTGATATGCAAATGTAAGTTTGCCAAGTGGAGGCCTGGAAAATTTGACCCTTTAGAGGGCTGAGGAACAAGTCTTAATATCATAGAATTGGGCCCATTAAAATTTATGAAGTTGTAATCTTCTGTGCAAGACTGAGGGGAAATTATTGCATTGCCTTGCTAGTTTCAAAGGCACACCTTGCTTCCACTGATCTTAATATATAGCCCGACTTCTCTTAGTAGTAGTTTGTCCAGGAAGTGCTTCTAGGCAACTATCATGATTATAATCCAGTAACTGTCCACTTGTTCTGATACTTATTGAGCTACTCTTTGTGCCAGACACTCTGCTGAGTACTGGGGATAGAGCAGTGAAGACAACGGACAAAGTCTCAGTTCTCTCAAACCTTCACTGTGTTATTGGTATACAATACCCACTCACGGTCTTTAAGTTCTTCACTGTTTCCTACGGAGTGACCCCAGTGTCTTTGGAGAGAAGCAGCACTCCAGCTTTGGCTGGTTCTGGGAGTCTGGGAGGGTGCAGCAGGGCCTTTGCCTCATGTGTACCAAACTGCATGCACTTGGAGTGTGTGTCTCCTCTCTTTCCTGGACCCTGTGCTGCAGAGTCCACTGGTGGGGCTGAGTGTCATTAAGCCAGAACATGACCCATGCAGAATATGCCAAGGTTATCTGCTGCTGGACCTCTGTTTACAGAAAGTTTAATGGCAAACTCGGTGCGGTACGCATGATACATTCATTTCTGATTGAGGCCAACTCTCTGGTTAGTTTGACACGTGGTATCATCAAGGTCAAGGCTGCAAAGTCTGATCCCACCAAGGTCCGTCAACTTTAGGAAGAGAAAACTTTGGGAATGTCTAAGAACCGTACCCATGAGTAGCCACCCTCTTGCTAGTCTGTGCTTATAACATGGAAATAGGTAAGAGCCTACTAACTCTTGCTAGAAAATCAAGTCAGTTCCATGTGTGTACCTTACAGAGGGCAACACTTAGCTTGCTGTTTGCCTACCTAGTGTGTATTATTATGGTGCGAGTGTAGTAGCAGTCAACTCTAAGTCATTTCTAAACTGTCGCACTTTATCATATAATTGAATTATGACCGAACAGTAATAGGGGACAGGGAAAGACCACATGTTACTGAGTTCCTAAGATAATTTTAATAACCTGTTTACTACATTAACATATTTTTGTTCAGAGCTACTAACAAGTAGAATGTAACTAGACACTTGTAATTCAGCTGTATCATTTCAAACTCAATCTATTTTTGTATGAATCTATTGAATTTTCAGAATTCCAAACTGATTTTGACTGCTGCACCCACTTTAAAAGTCAGATTTATAGGAAAAGGCACGTGGGTAGGAGCTGGTTACCATGTAACTATAACCGCAGGTGGTGGGTTAAACATAACAAGTATTAACAAAGGATGCCAAAGGTGGTACAAGGAGGAAAAAGGAGGAACTAAGGGTGGAGTCATCCCTACACTAACTTTAAAGTAAAAGGCATTGAGAGACAGGGGAAGGAAGATGAAATGGTCAGCGATTTCAGTGGCCTCACTGAGCATTTTTTGATTTATGGTAAGGCAAATGTTTACTTACTGTGGTAAACTTCTGTAACTGTTTCCAAAAGCTTAATATGAATTTTCTTTACTATGAACTTTGCCTTCATTAGTGGCGAGGAAGTCATTACAAGCAGGAAGCTTGTTTTGGTAAACACTCTGTGTGTATAAGTGTGTGTTTTGACATTTATTATTTTTATTCTTTTGCATAGAGTGTTCAGGAGTAAATGGGGGAGGGTGTTGTGTGATGAAAAAGGAAAGTATATCTAACATGTGGGGCTTTTAACACCCAAAGTAGCTTCCTCCAATTCTGACTTGGTGAAGTTTTCTTTTTTTTAAGAACTTTTATTGAGATATAGTTAACATACAATAAACTGCATATATTTAGAGTGTACAATTTGGTATTTTTTTCTTAGTAATGTATATATGGCAATCCCAATCTCCCAGTTCATTCCCCCCAACCCTCCCCACTTGGTGTCCATATGTTTGTTCTCTACATCTGTGTCTCTATTTTTGCCTTGCAAACCGGTTGATTTGTACCATTTTTCTATATTCCGCATATATATGTTAATATACGATATTTGTTTTTCTCTTTCTGACTCATTTCAATCTGTGTACCACATCTTTTTTTTTTATATTCAAATTGTTGTTTTATTTTTTATTTATTTATTTTTTTATTATTTTTTTGGGCGTACACCAGGTTTAATCATCTGTTTTTATACACATATACCCGTATTCCCTCCCTTCCTTGACTCCCTGTACCACATCTTTTTTATCCATTCATCTGTTGATGGACATTTAGGTTGCTTCCATGTCCTGGCTATTGAAAATAGTGCTGCAGTGAACATTGGAGTGCATGTGTCTTTTTGAATTATGGTGCCCTCTGGGTATATGCCCAGTAGTGGGATTGCTGGGTCATATGGAACTCTAGTTTTAGTTTTCCAAGGAACCTCCCAACTGTTCTCCATAGTGGCTGTATCAATTTACATTCCCACCAACAGTTCAAGAGCATTCCCTTCTCTCCACACCCTCTCCACCATCTACTGTTTTTAGATTTTCTGATGATCCCCATTCTAACCGGTGAGGTGAGTGAAGTGTTTTTATATTACGCCTGTTAGGGTTCTTGGGCAGTCATGATGCAGGACCAGTCATATAGCTTCAGAGTTACTCTGTGTGGATAATGCTAGAAATTTCCCTACCTTGAAGACGGATGCTGCCACAAGAACGGATTCCTCATCCAAGTTCACTTTGTCCCCAGAGTTTATCTTCTCCTTTAGGGCTCTGCATGATTTTATACCGCCTGGTTTACTGAAGATGCCTTCTGTGAGTGGCCCTTTTTGATTGATAAAGTAAAGTATATCCTATAGAGAAAAAAAAAGAAAACTGTGCAGCATTTCATATCTACAAGCTCAGAGCACAAGCTTGCCCCCTTTTTGACAGAGCTGAGGTGTATGAGGGTACAGTGCTAGAGCTGCAAGGACTGGAGTCAATTTGAAATTTTTTTTCAGTGTCTCTAAATATATTTTCTACCCAACAATCCATTTTACATTCATACACTGAAACATTTGACACACTTGCTTAATCAGATTTTCCTTTTTAGTAAATTTACACTAAGTCAAACTTCTCTGCTTTGAGGCGTTAGTAGAATCATCCTCTCCTCCTCCACTGTTCCTTTCTCATTATTACCTAATATAGATGCTCCTTCCTAAGTGTAGAAATCTTTTTCCATACTCATTTCCCATTTGTTTTTTCTTTTTTCCGTGACTGTACACCCCATTTCTACTTCCGGTATTTCCTCCACTCTCTTAAAACAGGCTCAAAACCCTTCTCCTCCTTCTCTGATCACATTCCCTTCCCATCAGTCTTTCATTTCCTTTTGCTGTGTCTTCAGGTCCTGTACTTACAGGGTAGAGAGATAACAGATGTTGAAGTCAGGTAATCCAAGCACTCAACTCTGTTATGCTACTCATCTGCTGTGTGACTATGGGCACAGCACATACTTTATTGAGGCTTTTTTATTTTTCATTTATGAAGTGGGGATGGTAATTATCATAGTTAGCCCCAAATTTGCTGTGAAAGGTGCAAGGACTGGGGTAGGAGCTAGCATGTACCTATTAATAGCGTGATACATTTCTTCATAGATAGCGTAAGAATCCCTGCATCTAGGACAGTGCTTGGAGGGATAGTGGACCGTGAACAGATGTTAACACTGACAATTCAATACACTACTTTGAGATAACAGAGGCCAAACTCTGTGACTTTCATTGGACACATTCTGTCAGGATTAAATGATTCGTATTTGCCAGAGGATATCTTTATGCTTAAGCATGTGAATTACAAATGAAATCTCTGTGAGATGTTTTGAGTGGTAAGGTGGAGTAGACTCAGCTGAAGGAGACTTGAGACTTGTATGGAGTTCAAGGAAGGAGATGAGACTATGAGGATGAGGTGGGTTTTCAGAGATTCATATGCACAGAGCCCGTTACAGTTGATCTGACCAGGTGCAGGTGGGTCTTTGCTGAAACCAGTGGAATGGCCAAGAACATCTTTTCCATGTTGTATTTGCCTTATGACTCTGCGCTACCTAAATCAGATCCTATTCTTTGAAATAGTGTTAACAAAACTTCTCAGTCAGAGCCAGGGGCTGTCTAATGACGTCTCCATTTGAGGGTGGATTTGGATGAGAACACGTGATCTCTCAGAGCTCCCCTCCTCAGGAGGGCTGCAGAAGCCCAAAATGAGACCTACTCGGATTGGGGTGGGCAGGCTGCCATCATCGCACACATCCTCCAGAGAAACTCCGAAGAGCTGTTTTGGCTTTGTGGGTGGTGGGGCTGGGCCCTGGCTGTCCCGGCGAGTCCTGAAGCTCCGCCAGAAGGCCCAGTTTTTGGCAGAACTCTTCTTGACTGTCTTTTGGCCTGCATCTAAGGAAGAAGTGAGATTATTACGAATAGCAGTGTAGTTTATTTAACCTGATTTCCACGGTTTACATTTTACAGCATATTCATTGCAGTGGCCGGAAGAGAGAACAACTGAGTCATTTGTTGTACAGAATTTCCCACATTCTGAAATTGGCTACTTGCATCCTTGTGGTGTTCATGTGTTCTTCTTCAACGTATCCTGCAACCCAGTATTTAAACTTAGAGGCTTGATTAGACTCAGGACTGATTCTCCCAGTGACAGTATTCCCCAGACAGTGCTATCTACTGCCTCTTAACTGTGTCCTGAGGCACTTAACCTCTATTATACAAATTTCCTGATGTTAAGTGTTATCAGTGGATTCAGGTGTCAGATCTCATTTTAAAAGCTAAAAAGATTTGGTATTCAAATCAAGCAGAGTTTGGTAATCATTTACTGTTGTAGTAGGTTTCTTCCCACTCTTAGATTTCCTGTTTGGCTGAGTACCCAACCATGGTCAACTTTCTCCCGTCAAAAGGATCTGCCTGTCATGACACATCCTGCCTGACCCCACTTCTCAGCCAGCTTCTGGACCTCTCTTCTGGGTGGCCACAACCCTCTGGCAGCTCTATAGATGACTTTCTGCAGTCAGGGTCCTTGGGAAGTAGTCATTAAATGCTGGCTATATGGTAAGATGCCAGGTGGCCATCTTCCTGTAACACCCTACCCAGCTACCCAGGCCCCTGTCAAAGGAAAGCTGAAGACAGGCTTTTAAAGAAAAAGTGATCATCAATGAAAAGCTGAGTTCAACATTTCTACTGCCTAACTGTGAGTATTTTCTGGATATTTGCTTAAGTAACCTGTTTAACATTTACTTAAAAAACCTGCTGAAATAACCAACTAAAAAAGTCAACAGAGGTGCCAAGTTGTAGGAAAATAAACAGATGAGCAACATTTTACCAAATATCCTTAAACGCCCATCCACTTGGCTTTCCTGAGACATAGTGAGTGCATCACCATGTCCACTCATGTGGACGGAACACTTCTGGTTCTGGATGAGAGAACCAGAAGGCTCCTGTTCTGCCAGCTAGTTGGATAAGTTACTTTAAACTCTTTGAGCTTTGGTTTGCTCAAATTTAACATAAATGATGCTACCTACACTTCATTGAACTACATAATGTAATGTACTACTCAACACAAGACATGGCTCATAGCAGCCTTAGCAGAGGTAATTTCCCCCCCCTCAGAGAGCCTAAGGCAGCCTAGACATCAGTCTCCTCCCTGCAAAGCAGACCCCACCCCCATTCTTCAGTTGATTTTGCAGCCTGCAGATGTGCAGTCATGAACGAATGCCACCAGTCCACCTTAGGCTCTTCCTGCCCTGGCATGTATACCTCCATCATTTTAAAAGGAGAGAATGAAGAAAGCAAATACATTCTTAAATCCAGGAGGAGATTTTTCTACCTTAACATGTACAGAAGTTTAAGATACATGTTTAGATAGGTTGAGTTGTTTTATGCAACCTGGTTTCCCTATTCTTAACCTGACTGTATTATTTTTAAAGCTATCCAAATGTACTCATGTATTCCAACTGTATTCATTCACTGTTCAGCTTTAATAAGAATACTCCTAAGAAGAGTGCTCTATCCCTTGCTGTAAAGCTATATATCCAGCTACTCTATGAGCATAGACAGAAAGCAAAATAGACATTGAGTCCTATACTTTCTCAAAGATACTTTCAGGCTTAGTTGGACCTCTCATAATGTACATTAAAGTTCATGTTGCCTCTGTGACCAATCAAAATATATGCTATAGCCATGAAAAATATGGAGACTAGTAAACAAGCTAACCTTACAACCTCATCTTTCTTACACAGTCTTGGCAAGGTGTAGTTTAGTGTTTCCTGATGCTCAGATTAGGGTTTGAATATTAAAAAAATATATAATTTTTGAAACTTTTTGCTTACAGAATAACAATCATAACAATAAAAATACTTTAAGTAGGAATTCTATTCTGGCCCCAGTACTTCCCAGATTAATTAAGAACATTTTATTCAGAGAAAGAAATATTAGTGAGACACTATTGGAATGGTAGGGGGAGAAAATTGCAAGAGGGAAGATTTTTAAAAACCCCAGCCATAAACGTTCAGTTCCAATCGCAACCTGGGTCTGAAGCAAACGTGGAAATGAGACTGCTGTGGGGGTAGAATTAAGAGTTCAATTCTAACCAGAACCCCCAGAGCCACTTCAGCCTAAGTCCAGAATAGATTTGAAGTCTTTTCTAAGCCATACAGTCATCTAACCACCTCCTGTGAAGGCACGAGATGCTAGACACAACATGGGGAACATGTGTTCCCAGGCCATAAGAAGCTCATACTCTAATAAGACACACAGATGCGTAGAGATGTAATTATATGTAGGCAGTGCTCTGGGGATACAGAGAAGGGAGATGTGTACCTGAAGGAATTAAAAAACAAAACAAAACCAAAAAACCAAAAGCCAAAACCTTCCTGGAAGTGAGTTGGATCTTGATTTCAGACCTTTGGTGTTTCTCTGAGCTTGATTCTGTGGGTATTGGGGCCTGCCTATACGGTTCCCTTAACCCCACATGGAGAATCGGCTGTATGTCATGAGTTTGTTTACAGCAGGAGAGACAAGAGCCAAGGGAAGACACTTCCAGGAAAGGAAGGGGCTCACCTTTCCCCTGCTGATTCCTGGCTTGGTTCCTGGCTGTGTGCTTGGGTTTCAGGATAAACCGGCCTTGGATCTCTTGGGACTCCTGCTGCAGTGGGAAGGCCTCCTGGAGGGCAGAAGGAGAGGTGGAGTCCTCCGATCCCCGCTGCAGGAGCACAGTAGCTGGAAGATGGCTCATTTTAATTCCATATGGATATTCATGCCCTATGTGGAGAAAAATCTACATATAGATTCAGGCTGATATGATGGGTACAGTCAAACCTACCTTACCGTGAGCAAGTGCCCCACACTGGTGTGGCTGCTGTTCTTCTGGGGCTTCTGGGTAGAGAAGGCTGTACTTTCTGAGTAGGATGTGCACTGTCATGGGGGACACCCTGCAAAAAGCAGGTGCCCAAGCAAATGAGTTTAAATAGTAAAGAGAAGAATGTTTTGAGACACCTTGCTTGGTTTGGAATGTATATATCCATCCCTGCACTGCACAATGTTGACTTTTGTTGTGTTTCCATCTGAGAATATTGAAGGCCTTCTAGTTTCTGCCTTGACACTCACTAGATTGTACTTCTCAGGCAAGCCTTACGTTCTTCCTTTGAAATGCTCACCCTCACATAGACTGATAAGGAGCAAAGTAAATATATGAATAAACATTGGTGCTTAATATTTTTAAAATGATTGGACTATATACGTTAAGAATTGCTCTGATCACTGTTCTCTCACACATGTCAGTTTAACACACAGATTTTTCATTTCCTTTTGTCAGTTCAACAGCCAGAGCTATTCCAGAGCAGCGGGGTGGTTTGCCCTTATGTTTCCCTCCCATTGCTGCCTTCCCTCCGTGGGGGCGGTTCCTGCGAGGCAGTGATCAGAGGCAAGGCTGCGCGGTGGTGGAAACCCGGAAGCAAAGTGCAAACCAGTGTTTACAGAGTGGAAAACCACACCAGAAATCCTCAGGAGTTGCCTGCCAAGGGATTTGTTTTGCTCTTTCATGCTTTACATTGCTTCCTCTCCATAGAATGCCCAAAGACCCTGTGTTGTGACGTGGATTTCATTTTTTAAGAATAGAAGGAAAGTTCCTTTTCTTTTGTTTCTGATTTATTATTGAATGTAACTTGGGGAGCTCTTGCTTTTGCTTTTCATCTAACATAAGTGCAATGTCAGCGTTCTGTTCAGAGCAAGAATCACAGTGACTTCCATCCTTTAAAGCAAAAGAAGCTTCCATGACAGCAATAAAATACAACCAAATCACCAGGATAACCAGGAGCTAATCCGTAACTGTGAGTTGAGAGCAGGTTAGGAAATGCATTCAGGGTGACTGCTGAGGTAGCATCATGAAGGCCAGGCTCTTAGGAGTCCTTAGAGCCAGCCACGGTGCGTGAAGCTGTTCTAAGCCTAAAGATTGTCATTTACATGGTTTTGTTTAAATGAATGCATTTCATTAAAATAAATATATTTAAGTATTCGATTTTTTTCACCTTATTGCTGGTGGACTTTTACAAAAATGTCAACATTAAACAAGAAAAACACATGAAATAGGTGAGGGGAGTTTGTCCTCAGCTTGGTGCTTGGTGACTCCATGTATTTCTGAGACTGGGAATATACATATCATAGAAAAAGCTCAGTTGATTAGATTTTCTAGATCACTTGAAAACGTTCTTCAGGTCACTTGAAAGAGTAAAAGCCTCACAGGATTATTGAAGAGATTAAAAAAAGAAAAAAGAGGGAATGCTCTAAGATTTCTAGCAGAAATCATTGTCACCGTTACTGTATTGCAAGTTCTGCTACAGGTTTTGTCCTTTCCTTTGTTTTATTCCCTCCTTTTTTCACTGACCACACTGAACAGACTTGCTGATCTAAGAAAAGCAAGTCTTTCCTAGCTTTAGAAAAGCTAGATTATTTTTAGCTATTATTATATTATTATTATTTCTAACTATTATATAATAACTATTGTAGGAAAGATGGAATCTATGTATCAAAAACCTCAAGAGCAATGCTGGTAAACAGCTTGAGAAACAGCAAAGTACAGGTGGTTTAGTCAGTGAAGACTTGAAGAATCTGAGTGTGATTATCTCATTCTCTTTATGATGCTGAGAAAAGTTTTGGGCACAGAGCAGATTATTAAATAAATGTACTCGGGTACAGAGGCATGGCTGGATTTTAGAAGAGTCTCACAAAATAGAGACTGCTTAGTAGTTAGGAAATGGATCAGAGGACTTCAAGACTGGAAAATGAAAAGTATAGGGAAGGTGGGAAGGAGTTGCAGGAGGGAGAGGATATGGGGATATATGTATAACAGCTGATTCACTTTGTTGTACAGCAAAAACTGGCACAACAGTGTGAAGCAATTATATTCCAATAAAGAGCTTAAGAAAAGAAAAGTAATGTATGAGAAAAAGAAATTCCAGTTTGTGTTGCTTTCATACCTAAGTAAGTAAGTACGTAGGGAGGTAAATCAATGTTTTCAAGACAAGTCTGTTTGTCAAGTGAAAAAAGTAAAGAAGAAAAATTCCCATTTCTCTCCCCAGCTAGACCGTAAGTTGCTGAATGAAGAGATGTTATTAGTGCTCAGGATAGAGTAAGTGCTTGGAATTCGTTAATAAATGTATGAATAAATATTGCATGAGATTTTCATTTTTCAGGGTATTTAAGTTCAAGACTGATCAGCTATTACTTTGAGACTTTAGAGTTACAGTTTTGAACCCAATCAACCCCATCTTGGGTTTTCCCTGACACTTACCGATGAGTGGGTATGAGGCCTCTTTCTTACCAGAACTGGCCCACAGCTGGTAATCTTTCTCAGAGCCCTTGGAGACAAAAAGAACTGTGTGTCACAGCAAATCTTCCCAGTAGGTACTTGAAGAACCCATTTCCTTAGCACTTTTATACTTCCAAAGAGAAAGAATTTGGGCCAGTATAAATGCTATGTGGTGCATGGGGGTGGCTACAATTTTTGAGTTAACAATGCTGATTTCAGGATCTCCTGTCTCTTTTGCAGCCTCCAGTGGACCTTCTGAGATTCTTGTCCTTTTTGGTAAAGGGTGGGGATCTATGGGACCACAGTGCAATTAGCCCCTCACTTTGTGGGCGGCCCATGGCATAAAAAAAATCGCAGTAATGCCCCTTCGCTGTGGAGGAGAAGTCTAATCTCAGGAGTCCTGCTTTCTGCTGTCTCTAGATTCCTTGGAGAATGTTGGCTTTTGGCTTCGAATATCCCAGCCCAGACAAGCATGTTGTCCAGAGAGCCACACACTCTGCCATGACCATTCCTGAGCAAAGTACAACTTGAAAGGCATCATAAGCTCAGCAACCATGAGCAAAAGGAGACAGATGCCCAAGAGGCTTTGAGTAGATGGCAGAATCAAGTCAGCCCACTGGCTCTGATGCAGATGAGTGCCATTCAAGGGAGAGAAGGGACAAGGACTGTAGCCTAGAGAGTGTCAGATGCAGAAAACAATCACTGCCTAGGAATATTGGATATCCCATTTGAAACAAGCCTAAATTATAAAAAATGCTGAATTAAAGAGTCCTCCAGGAGAGGATAAAGCAAAAAAATGTTTGAAATAGAGTTGTTGGTGATAGGTACTATGCTTGCCCTTGACTTCTGATTAAAAACCATGGCCTTGCCATGAAGGAGGCAAGGCCCCAGGTAGTGGAAGCAGTCACACACACACACACACAGCTAAACCTGCTCAAAATTGTATTGCAAATAAGAAGTGAAAGCTAATAAAAAATCTTTTCTTTTAAGGTAAAGATTGAAAAAACTGTGTTGGAATCCCTTAAATCAGGCATACACATATAGGCAAATAACCCCAATTCTTCATTAAAATAGAAATTTTTTCTTGTCTAGTGAGATTGATCACTTTAAGCAAAGGAAAATTACAAAAATGAAATAAAATGAGCTCTAACATTAATGAGTCTCCCCAGCCTTATCCCTAAAACCACTCTCTTGTAAGATTTAATTCTTATTCAGGACATACGTATCAAATAGGTTAGAAATCAATGCAGAGGGGTACTTCACCCAGTGCATATAAATTCAATTTTATTTATAATGTATTATTAAATTCCATTTTTACAGAATCAACGCTTTCTTATATCACATTCTGGCTGCCCTGAGTTTTTAAGGGGCTTTATTATACCACTGAGTCAGACAAAACTTAAATACAAATATTTTAATTATGTCATTTCACAATAGCAAGACATTTTCGCATTTATGTATATATATATATATATATATATAAATATATATTCATATTTGTATATATAAATTTTATATAAGGAGCCGTGCTTTACAAGTGCTTTTTTCAATTCTGTCCATCTGAATGTCCCTCTCCCTCTCTTTTCCCCTATGCACCCTCATCCCCATAGCCATCCCTTTCACCAAAAAATTCTTACAAGCCATAACAGTCCTATCAAAACATAAAGGAGAGGGAGTCGTGGGAGGGAGGGAATATGGGGATATGTGTATAAATACAGCTGGTTGACTTTGGTGTACCTCAAAAACTGGTACAAGAGTGTAAAGCAATTATATTCCAATAAAGAGCTTTAACAAATAAAATAATCAAAATATCAAAAAAAAAAAAAAAAGGAACAGACACTTGAAAGCAAAACAAGATGAAAGTGATGTGTACACAGATGCCCCCAGATCCATGGTCTTACTCAGAACTTCTCTTCTTTACCAGTTCACAGGTGGCATTAGCCATCTAGTTCTCAGGACCTGCATCAAGGGGATGTAGTGTCTAGCCAGGTGGTCTTTATGTCAAATTTACAACAAAACATATCATTTAGGATTTCTGATGCTGAGATTGAGTCCTCAGGTGGCAATCAGGATAAACAGGGATGGGACTAGAGGAATCAGGAATGAAGATACAGAAAGAACAGTCCTAGAGAGGAGGAGATGTTTAGAATCTTATAAGATTTTATTGTCTATATATATAATATAGACAATAAAAAGCACGTTTTCATTAGCACTCTAAAATTATAGCCCGATTTCATTATGCTGTGACTTTCAACTCACACAAAATTTAAAATGAGAATACAAGAATAACATGCATAGGCTAATAATATAGCTTTGCTGCCTTCAACTTCTAAATTTAGGGGACAAAATATGACTTACATATCTGTAATAATCAGCTGTCTTATGATGGTAGGTACATTACACACACACACACACACACATACACACGAATCTCAAAAATCAAAGTTGGTTTTTAACTAAAAATAACTTTCAGGTACTTACAGTTATTCCTAGCTTTGAAAGTGACATGTTGATAACATCATTCACTGTGTCTGAATTTGTTACTGTTATAGTGACAGACTGCAAGAAGCAAGAAAAATTGCTATAAATAAGTTTTAAACAGGTGAGTAAATAACTATTGTCAAATTATTTATCCATATTCTAAAGGCAAAGCTTGTTTTCAGGTAATGACAATGTAAAGCGCATGTAGAACACAAACCCCTAATTATAGTTGATTTCCATTTCTTTATATAACATGAAGCTAGCTAGGAGAAAGCATTTCAGTAAAACAGATATTTCTCTTAAAGGATTTGTGGCACACAAAATATAGAAGCTTAAGTAAGAAAGAGAAAGACAGAATTCTGAGAGGGCACATGGGCTGGTCTTCAGCACCTTAAGGCTGTGTCTATAATGGAGGAAGGATAGTTTAAAAAGAAGGATCTGGACCCTCTTCTCTCTTCCTGAGTTGTGTTTTTATAGTATGGTTTTATTGCTTTGCAATTACATAGTAAAGTAAATTAGTAAAATTAGAATAAGAGCTGGCTATAAAATATATTTCTAAAAAAACTACTATTTAGTGAGTACTTTCTCTGTGTCAGGTATCATGGTTACTAAGATTTTCATGATTGAAATCTGTTGAGGACTTCCCTGGTAGCACAGTGGTTAAGAATCCAACTGACAATGCAGGGGACGCAGGTTCGATCCCTGGTCAGGGAAGATCCCTCATTCCGAGGAGCAACCAAGCCCGTGTGCCACAACTACTGAGGCTGCGCTCTAGAGCCCGAGAGTGACAACTGCTCCGCCCGTGTGCCACAGCTACTGAAGCCTGCACGCCTAGAGCCTGTGCTCTGCAACAAGAGAAGCCACCGCAATGAGAAGCCCGCGCACTGCAATGAAGAGTAGTCGCCTCTCGCTGCAACTAGAGAAAGCCCTCGTGCACAGCAACAAAGACCCAATGCAGCCAAAAATAAATAAATTAATTAATTAATTAAAAAAAAGAAATCTGTTGAGTCAATTAAATAAAATCAATGAATCTAGGAAATGAGATTGTAAATTTTAAAGATTCCAGTTCCATTTCGAACTCTGCCCGTGAATAGGGTATTTATAATAGCTCTACCACACATCACATTAAGAAACTGCTCCAAAAAAATAGGAAGACACTTTATAGAAAATTAATATGAGGTAATAATGATTAAAATTTTGCAAACTTGGTGAAAGACATAAATTTACAAATTCAAGAAGTTCAGAAAATGCCAAACAGGCAGATTCAAAAAAGACCATGCTTTGAAACTTCATCGCCACGCTGCTAAAAACGAAAAATAAAGAAAAAATCTTGAAAGCAGCCAAAGAAAAATGACAAATCACATACAGGGGATTAATGTTTGAGCACAGAATACTCATCAGAAAACACAGAGACTAAAAGACAATGGAACATCTTTAAAGTGCTGAGAGGAAAACATTTGCAAACAAAATTCTATAGCCAGCAAAAATCGCCTTCAAGAGTTAAGGTGAGATAGACTTTTTAAAAAGTCTTTATTGACTTTATTACGATATTGCTTCTGTCTTATGTTTTTTGGTTTTTTTTGACCCTGAGGCACGTGGGATCTTATCTCCCTGACCAGGGACTGAACCTGCACCCCTTGCATTGGAAGGCAACGTCTTAACCACTTGGCTGCCAGGGAAGTCTCCCAAAGTAAAGACATTTTTAGATAAAAGAAACTAAGAAAATCTGTTAGCACCAGATCTGTACAAGAAAAGCTAAGGACAGTTTCCTCAGGATGAAATGAGGTAGTACCAGAGGGAAACTTGGATCTTCAGGAATGAAAAACATCAGAAATGTTTATTCTGTGTAAATTATATATAAAGTTGATTTTTTAAAATTTCAAGGTGATTTTCTGTGAAAAATTCTGAGTGTATCCCGCTGCCACAAATCAAAGCTGGCAGAGATAAAGAGTGGGCTTTGCTACAGGAGAACTCTCTCGTCTCATCTCCCTCAACCATTGCATTTATCTGGTGCTCAGAAACAGATCAGAATATTTGCATGGCTTTTGCTGTTGGCCAGGAAATAACTGTCTTAAACTACCTCTTCTTCTGTCTGCAAATACTATTTTGTGTGATCTAGAGCTACTGTAAACTAGAGCAGAACAGAATGTCATAAAAAGTACCCAGAATATCTTGTCACTGTAAATGTTTTGGCTACTACAGTACACGTTCAGAAATTAAATGATATACAGATAACTGGGGCTAATGGTGTGACTTTTTTTTTTCTCCAACAGCGGAAACAAAATCAGGTAGAAATATGCTGGTAATTTCAGAGTGTCATCCCTTTCAGCTCAATTCGATCCTGACATTCTTCAGAATGAAAGACCTTTCAGAAGTCTTCTGCATTTGACATGACTAAAAGCAACACCATCCCCTTGATCCTGTACTGGAAAGGGGACAGCACTGAGGTCAGCTGACAAAATGGGAACGTGAATGGTTGATTAAAGTATTACATCAATGTTAAATTTAGTAAAGGTCATAACTGTGTGGTGGTTATATGAGAGAATATCCTCATTCTTAGGAGATACCTCAGTATTTAAGCATAAAGGGCCATGGTGTATGTATGACCCTCAAAAATAGTTAGACACATACACCTACAGAAAGAGAGAGAGAGAGGGAGGGAGAAATGATAAAGCAAATGGAACAAAGTGTTCATAAATAGATGAATCTAGGTCAAGGGTATATGGAGTATTCTTTGCACTGTTTTTATTTTTGTAGCTTTTCTGTAAGTTTGCAATTATTCCAAATAAAAACATCACAGGAAAGAAAGAAAACTGTGGAAACAATCCAAACCACAATGTATGTAAGTAGCAACAATTAGAAGAAAAAATGTTTAATTTCGATAGGAAATACCTGCTTATGAAAATTACTTTATTACAGTGAACCACTAAAGTCGTTATTAGAAGAATCCAGAGAAATATTATGGACACTTAACGGTCAGTATTCTTTCCATGCTTAAACAGTGTCGCTGTCGTGGATTCCTCTTGCTTCATATTGCCTAGGATTCACTTTTTATGAGGGAGAGTCAAAAATTATCCGCACTCCGGTTATATTAAAACTTCTGTTGGCTGTACTGTCTTATCAGCGCTTTCTGTTCAAGGCTACTGTCTCCCCAGTCACTGGTGTGGAGGTGTGAACGTGTTACATCAGTTCATTTGTAACTGCAGTGCAAGCAAAAATGGATGCCCCACTTGTGATCTGCACAAAAGAAGAGCAGCGTGCAGTGATTTGTTTTTTGTGCTCTGAGGGTGTACCCGGTGCCGATATTTATCGAAGACTTTGTGCGCAGTATGGAGAAAGTGTTTTGTTGTGACGAAGTGTGTATGAATGGATAGAGGAGTTCAAGGAAGGTCACACAAGTGTTAGCCATCAAGAAGGAGCCAGATTCACTTCTGATGAAGAAGTGAAGACAGCAGTGCATTTGAACATTTTTAATGAGGGAATATGAAAGCTTGTTGACAGATGGACAAAGTGTGTTGAAAAGCGAGGAGATTACATCGAAAAATGATGTATTTGTCTTTTCTGAAAGTTAAATTCTACAGCCAGAGTGCAGATCATTTCTGACTCACCCTTGTGTGTGTGTGTGTGTGTGTGTGTGTGTGTGTGTGTGTGTGTATTTGTGAAGACACACATTTTTATAGGAAAATACATGTTCCCACATAGTACTTTCTAAATACTCCCTCTCTCTTTCCACTCTCTTTCATTCTCCCTCCCTCCCACCCATCCCATCTCTCTCTCTCTCTCTCTTTCTCTCTCCTGTATATCTCTATCAGTTTCATTTTGCTAAGTCAAGAACTTGGAATTTCATGTTTGATCTTAAAAACACTTACACAGGCACAGTTCTTGATGTCCTCAGTGAAGATTTTGAGGGGAATGCTTTTTGGCTGGTCCTTCTCTTTGGCTAACTTGATGTACCTAATAAAATTCAGTAATAACCCAAAACAGAGTAGACGAATTAGCTATTAGCTTATTTTCAAATCAATCTGTGTTGCTAATATTTTAAATAGTCTTTTTTATTCTCAAAGCATATAGATAGACTCAACAAAATCAAATTAGGGGTTGGAAGAAAATATGCAAAAATGTTTCCGGAAAATAAGATATGACCCAGAAAATAACAGGTCTCCTTTGTCATGTGAGATGTGGGCAGCAGATCCAGTCCTCAAAGCTTTCCTGCCTAGGTTGGCAGGCCCAGTGCCTTCCTGGGTTCAAGGGTAGGAAGTAGCAGTTGCTTTGAGAATCATTCAGTACAGTCAGTAACCTGCACTTATGGAAATTTAATATATGTTTTGAGAATAATGTTAGTTCTGGCCATCAGGATGGAGAAAAGGGAAAGATGAGAGTGATCATCAGAACTTCCTCAAAAATAAGCAGAACATACATGTAAATGAGAGAACAGTATTTGCAGTAGGAGCCATGATAAATCTACACAAGAGGGTAGTCTAACAATTCCTACCAAAGAGAGGGAGAAAAGTTTGGGGGCACTGCCTTGAAGAGATTTGTATTCTTCTATCATGGATTAAAGATTTAAGATACGTATACAAAATACCTTTGAAGGAAAGAGTGCCATTTTTCCTTTAGTTTGGAAGAACTGTAATATTAAAAAATGGGAGAAAAAATTACATGAAATACTTACACTAACATATTAAGACTTGTACTAACATATCAAGTGCCATTCCAGGTAAAAATATCAGCAGCCAGTTGGTAACCGATGTGTATGCATGTGTAAGTTGTACCTTCCTCATAACTGGGCTTTTGATGGATGGACTCTGCTCTTTTTCAAGCAGTATTACAGCGATCGCAAGTAGATCTTAAGAGAAATTGGTTTGGAATCTAAAAACTTGATTGCAGCTGTGTGATGCAAGCTGTGTCATCACGGGCAAGTCGCTTAACCACTCTGAGCTTCAGTTTTCAAAACTGAAGAAGGGTTAATTATACCTCAGAGTGTTCTTGCAGCTGGAAGTGCGATTCAGGTATAAAGAACATTATTATTCAGATTACATCATACTTAGGAACTGGCATTTGGATGGAACTGTCTTGTCCCAGAAACAAGAGTATCTTTTTAGGGAAAAAACCCTACAGTATTTTATTCCTTTATGTGTATAGCGTATAGCAGATTGTAATACATTAAATTAGTTTCTAGAAAACACGTTTTTCAGTACTGTGATCCTCTGATCGAGATCAATCTACCTACTGCTAAGTTATTAAAGAGTAGTAGTTTGTCTGCTAAAGTCTGTGCAGCATTTACTATCCAAAGCTGAAAATGTTTTAAGTCTCATTCATGTGTGGACTTATCACTTACTAGCTTTTATTTATTGTAGTAAATTTCACATAACATAAAACTGACCATGAGTGACCTTCAGTACATTAACAGTATCGTGCAACCCTCACCACTATCTGGTTCTGGAGCATTTTCGTCACCCAAAAGCAAACCCAGTGTCCATTAAGCAGTCACTCCCCATCCCCCCAACCTCAGGCCCTGTACCACATTTTGTTTATACATTCATCAGTTGATAAACACTTAGGCTTGTTTATTTGGCTATTGTGGATAATGCTTCTGTGAGCATGTGTGTATAGATTTTTGTGTGGATGTGTGTTTTCATTTCCTTTGGGTATATACCCAGAATATATATGTTCTCCAGGGGCTGCCACATTTTATCTTCCCGTCCGCAACGCTGCTCCTGCCCCCTCCATCACCATTTCAGGACGTGTTTTAATCAGGAAGTGGAAATGCCCACTTATCTCCACAACCGACATATGTACATGACACACCTTCTAATTACTCATGGCAGTCTGCGGGAGAGCAAAACAGCCAATGGCAAAAGCGCTAGGTGCCAGGCATTGTCATACATGCCGTATATGTTCTTACACAGATTTTTAGCCAGTATGACACGTGTGAACCTGCCTTTCGCATTCCCCCCTCACTAGAAAACAAGAATCTTGGACCCTCCCTTATCATAATCTTTGAATATTCCCAGTTGAAACTGCTTCCTTTCACTTGCAACATGGAAAAGATGTTAAGCCATAGGAGCTGATAATCTTTCGAGAAGTAAGTCATGGAAAGTAGACATGTAGAAAATGACACAAATCATGTTTCTTCCCAAAAAGCTTTGAAAACGTTCCTGAAGTCAACAGCTGCATTCTAGAATAGAGTATAAATTAACAACTTGGCAACATTTTCGTTGTCCTGTCTTTGTGATGGTGCCAGAGATTTTGGTGGAGTGGGGCGGGGGGGACAAGAAAGAGGAGTGTTGAGTGCCTGTGATGAACACTCAGTGTGCATAAGAATGAGACTTGAGGTGTGGTTGTTCCCGAAGGGCAGGCATAAGTGTTGCGTGACCCCTGGGAACCCAGCAGTGTCAACCTAGGATGTCCACATTCCCCATCCTCACTCCAGCCTAAGGATGCGTCTTGGAAAACTGACCTGTACTCCATGAAATCATACCTTTGTTTTAGACTGTCACCCCTCTGCAGACACCAAATAAGATAACCTGTACACAGCAATTTAGGCGACCTAGTATTTGATGAAATGATGAATGTTATGTGTCTAATTAAATCCTGTTTTTAAGGGAATTAATTTGGGAATATAAAGTCAGTTTTTCAAATGTAATTGTACTTGCTCAAGAAAGATATTCTAGTGATTTAAAGACACAGATACTCCCTTGAGATTAGGGGGCAGGAAGTTGGAGCGGGTTCCTAGGGTCTTGCTCTCATGCTCCTCCTTCCCGATACACGAACACCATGAACACATGAAGATGCAACTTCCCAAGCTCACATGGCCCATTGAAAAACCGCTGGTCAAAACCAAAGGAAGTTATTCCAGTAGTTCCCACTATTTATGATCAATATGCATGTATTTGCACATAAAAACCGTTTTTGGGGAAAGTACAAGGCATACAAGTGTCATGGGCTGTCAAAAGGTGATCACTGGCGTGATATACGATCAGATTTAAGTGTTTTCCTTTTTTAACCCTTACAAATACAGGACCAAGCTGTAGGTCTTACCTGAAGGTGGCCACAAAGTTCACCGTGGGCCAGCCTAGGACAAAGGACTTCCTGGCACCAGTGTTGGCTTCACCAACTTTGTCTGTACAGTTGGCAGTCCACATGGTGCTCAGTGGTATTTCATTTTTTACCTTCAAGTTCTTTTTATACCTGCAAAGAAACAAACAACACTTCTGTTAGTCTGTTTCTTAAATGTAATGCGAGAAGCTGTGTTCATGCTAAGGATGCTAGTTCTCACTGCTCCAGGGCAAAGCATGTCTCCTTCATCTCTGTTACTCTGTGTGCACAGCATAGCGAGTAGTTTGATAGACCTTTTCAAAGTGTGTGCTGAGCAGAGGCTGGTCCAGGAAGGCCCTGAAAGCACTTCCTCGATGGCAGGAAATAGGCATTTTCTGAATGTTGAGTGTTGAGTATGGACCATCGTTTATATTTTAGAGCTTTTTTTAGAGAACCATTAACTCATTCTTATATTTGTTATTTATGACACTATATATTATATATGTATTTTTGTAATTATAATTTATTATACACTCACGTCTTGCCTACTTCAAAAAGTATTGAGGGGCTGAACAAAGATACATGGTACATGGTTTGTAAAAATAATTATACAGTCTTTTTCCTAGCAGAGACAGGCAAAATAAAAGCTGGGATTAGAGAGATTTAAAATACATTTTCAACCTTAATTTTTAAAAATATTTTTTAGTATAGGTTATTTTAAGTTTCCTTTCTCAAGATTTTGTTCATACAATTTTCTCTTTGATTATAGCTAAAACTGAAAAACTGTTAGCATACAGGCTGAACCCCAACTGAAAAATCAGTCAGTCAATCTCAGACCAGTGGCTAGGGTGTCTCATGTGTAAGTGATAGATATACTTCCCATTTATCTCTGGGGAGTCAGAAGGTGATTGTCACCAGTGAAACTGCTTTCTGACAGTTTCTGCTGATTCTCTTTTGACTTCTGATATGGAAACTACCATATCTTTTGGTTAATTCACAAATTGAACACTTAGGTGGGCCTAGGATTTAGATCTTTACAAGTCCTATGAAAGATGCCTAGGGGACTTGGGCACACTGCTCTGGAACTCCCCACTAGCCAGAACCACATGTAGAAACACTAAAGGTAGAATGAGATCAAAGACACCTCACGTGCAGAAATCCCTGTGACTCTACTGATTCATGGAACAGTTAAAGCTACAACTCTTCAGTGGGATTTATGAAATGAAAATAATTTTGCAGAAAGCCCACTTGAAGGATAATCTAGATTCAGTGGGCACTATGAATATATATATATATATGGAAACATACCTTATAATTCAAGGTGGCTTTTTTCTACACTTAATTTCAACAGTTTTACCCTATGTCTGTGTATTTTAAGATTTCTATGAAACACAATTATCAGATAAAATTCTTTTTCTACATAGTAATTCTAAAGATATTATGAAGCTAAAAATATATGGCCAATGGGGAAGATAGACACATATCTGCTGGATTTTATAGATTTTTTTTTCTGATGTAGATATCCATGTGTATTGACACCCAAAGTACTGTGCAGAAACTTCCCAATACACTGACCTTGCAAAAGTCATTTCAGTAATTCTCTTCTTAGTGAAATGAAGTGCCAAAATTATCCACTCCCTTGAAACCAAACCTAGGAGTTATCCAAAAGTCCAGAGCATGGTTTCCACTCTCCTATAACATTGAGCACTTAGCATATGCCAAGCACTATTGTAAATATTTTATAAACACTATTTCCTTTAATTGTCAAACAACCACACCAGGCAGTCTTTTTTAGCACCATTTTACAGAGGAGGAAACTCACAGAGAGGTTAGGTGAATTGCCAAAAGCAACAGAAACAGGGTTTGAACTCAGACAACCTGACTCATGAGCCTGTGCTCGTAACCACTTGGCCTCCATGGGTGTTGACCTGTAGGTCCCTGAAGAAGCCTCCTCCTCTTGCCTGTCCTCAGCCCCACCTCTTCCCACAGAGCCACCAGGCTTTCTGATGGGATTGTTCTTTTATTTGTGGAGTGAGATGATATATCTCATGATATTATACCAACAGAGCTAGATGCTAGCTTGGAAATGTTTAAACTGTATCACAACAAAGCTTTATACTACAGTGATTCTCCTAGGGTCTCATTGTGTTTCTTCACACTCAGTCACAACTCAGTGAGATTTTCTCAGTAGAGGTCAGAAAGAACAAAGCTAATGTAAACTAACTCGAGAAGAAGGGAGAGGAGGGCTGCAGTTTTCATTTCTATCGTGTGTCCCTTCCTATGGATACCCCTCTCCTTTCCTTTACCTCAACCTTTATACCAGGGAGTAAGCCCCAATGGTTTGTAGAATTTATAGGAGTCTAGGGAGATTTCTCTTTACACAGGGGTGTCCCCTTAGATGCTTAGGAGAAGGGATTGTGGTGTATTCTGTAAGTATCTGTCATTTCACTGGTAAATTAATAGTAATCGTCATCTTTTGACCTAAATAAAATTCATTTTTTCATTGTTTCTGTATTCTTCAATAACTAAACATGAGGATAGTGATGTCTAAAGACGGTGTGAGCTACGTACAGTCCCTTCCCATTTGTAAATTCTTCAGGGACCTCTACTAGTATTAATATCTTAGTATTTACAAAGCAGATCCTGTTCTAAACAACAGAGGTAATCATTTTATTTGAAAAATAACTTATTAAGCATTCTAATAAATATCAAAAGTGATATTGAAGGTTTCATCTGAGTTTAATTCTTGAGAACAGAATTTTCTAGTGTATGCAGTATGAAAAAGAAAGGACAAAAACCTCAAAACAATTTTCACTGAATATTAACATCCCACACAACTGGAGAAATATAATTTCTTTGTGAAGAAATAAACATTTTAATCCCCCTTATTATTACATACAAGCTAAAATTTACTTATTCTGACCAACTACATAGGTAGCAATCAGCTGTTTATTCCATTTGTGTTGATTTCTGTAGCATCAGTCTAAAGATGAGTGAGTTTTCACCTGAAGTCTGAAGGTGAGCTGAGGTAAAAGGAAACTTCATTCAGTCCCTCCACCCCTTCTTACGGCAAGTGGAAAAACTGGGTGCTAAACTCAGATTATTAATTGGAACAGACTGATTCAGGGCATAACACGGTCCTCCATCTAAAAAGATGAGGCACGACAGGGAAGAAGTACGTTTGTTATCACAGAAGGCTATTTCTTTTTTGTTGTTTCTTTCTGGAATAAAAAAAAACAATTTTTCTTTCATATTAATAATGATCATGACTATACCTAAATGTATTATGGGAATGATCTTGTAGGTCGTTTTCTAAAAATTGTGGAGAAAATGTGTGCAAGGTTGGCGGCACTCAGTCCTGCTAGTTATTGCAATGGAAGAATTGTGTTCCCCCCGCTCCCTGCCAACACCTTCACACCCTGACGCCCTCACTGCCAACACGACTATATTTGGAGATGGAGCTTTTAGGGTGTAATTAAGGCTTATGAGGTCATGAGGCTAAGATGCTAATCCAGTAGGATGGGTGGGCTTGTTAGAGGAGGGAGAGAGCTTTCTTCCACTCTCCCCACATCCATGCACTGAGGAAATGCCATGTGAACATACAGTGAGAGGACAGCCATCTGCAAGCCAGGAAGAGAGCTCTCATTAGAACTTCCCTACGCTGGTGCCTGATCTTGGACCTCCAGCCTCCAGAACTATCAGAAAATAAGTTTCTGTTGTTTACGCCACCAAGTCTATGGTATTCGTTGCATTTGTATTCAGGGTTGAGAGCAAAGTGCACCCAGTTGGTTCTGTCTCCAACATGTATTCCAGATCTGTCTGGCCTCATCTTTCATTTTCACTGTCAACCCCACGATGGAGCCTTTGTTCCTGTTCATCAGGACTGTTGCCTCCTCTAACTAGTCTCCCTGCTTCCACTCTTGCTTACCCAAAAATCCATCATCTTCCAATAGTTAGAACATTCTGCTAAAAATATACACTAGATATGGCTCCTATCCTAGTTAAACACCCTTCAGCAGAGTATTTCAACCCCTTCCAGGCCTGTGGAGACCCTCTGTGACCTGACTACCATATCGCATCTAATGTCACGCCCCCTGCTTTAGGCTCCAGTCACACTGGCCTTCCCTGAACTCCTCCCTCCAGGGGACTGAGCTGCACCCACTTGGGCCTAGACGCCTAGGAGACTCATGCACCTTGGCTGGGGATGGTGGCTGCTGCTCACCCCGCAGGTCCAGTTTAGAGGCTGCCGCCTTGAGAGGTTCTCCTGCACAACCCCTCTCTAAGATGGTCCCATCTTCTACACGGTACCCTATCTCCCTTGTATCAGAAGCACTCATCACAATCTGTAATTTCCCCCTCTTATTTTTATCATCTGTCTGCAAGCCCCAGGCAAGAGAGACACTGTCATATTTTCCTACAATAAGGGTTAGCGAATGTGCAATTTTATGATCCTCGGGAGAGCATGTCATGTATACGCACTTGGTATTAGATATAAGCAACACATCGCTGTATAAGAAGAGGTGCTGCTTCTGCCTCCTCCAGCCTCTTTTGAGTTCTACGGGGCTGTGGATCAGCAGGGTATGATTGGCTCCCTCAGAGGATGTAGTATTTTGGCTGTGGGTGTCCACCTCAACGGAAGGGCTTCTCCTGCAAAACACAAACACCATAGAACAGCTAGTCGCTGGTCAGATATGTGATGGAGTTTATGTTAAATGTCAAGCTCGACACATCTCTAAAAATTAGACTCAATCTCCCAAACAGGGCTTCATAGCTCAAACTCAGGAGTCAGTAAGTTATAGAAAGTTACTGAAAGAAATGAGGTCACCTAGGGAGTTGATATGGACAGAGAACAGTTTCAGGAACAAAACCCTGGGGCATGTGGACTCTTAAAGGTGGGGAAAAGAAGAAAGCAGCAAAGCTGCTCAGGAACTGTTAGCAAGAGGAGAACCAAGAGGCCAAAGGTAGAGAGTATGACAAGAAGGTAAAAACCACCACCACCAACAAACCAACAACAACCACCCAAAATAGGACAATTTGTGGCCTCATATAGATAAAATAAAAGGATATGGAGATTTGCAAAGAAGTAATTACAACAATTCAGTTTCACGTGAACATAAAAATTTAGATAACTGAGGATTCTGGAAGATTGACCCCAATCTTATCTAAGTATTCCAATTTGGGGGAAAATTCTCAAAGATCAGCAAATAATGCTGGAAACATCAAAAAGTTTCTAAGTATGGTAGTGCTTAGCTATTATTTGGTTGAGCTATGACTACGCTCTAACATAACTCTCAGGTCATGATAGGTAAAACAACTAAGTTGAACAGAAAATACTCTTTGATAAATAGAACAGACATTTTCATAGATCTACAGAAAGTTCTCCCCCGTGGAGCCAAAAAAGTGTCTCCTACTCCCCACTCCACCCCAGGAATGTAAAGCTGCTCACTTGTGTTCAGCAGCACTGAATCCTATGAACACCAGTAGCTTTTCATGAAACCAGTGCTGAAGTTAAAAATTAGTTCATATGTCTTTGAGGAAATAAAACAAAACACTTCCTGTGACCACCATCTGTTTTCATGATCAAAAATAGTATATTAAAAGACTACCTGAGGCGGCGAAACCTTGAATGACCACCAAAAAGCTCAAAGTGCTCTCTGATTGACGCGAACATCGTTTTTTCTCCAATTCTTGGCACTGAAACCAGAGTATGTCTACAGCACTTGGCAGAGTACTGTGGACAAATCCACGAAAGCTCAGGATTCCGTAGTAGTCAAGATCACTGGCCATTATGATGTCAGAGTTTTGAGGCTTATGCTATAACTGACAAACGCCATACTTGTTTCGCTGACTTTGCTTCCACCTTTTCATATTTTAAAATTACTCTTTTTATTTTGAAATAACTGTAGATTCCCATGTAGCTATAGGAAATAATACAGAGTCTATAACCTTTTCCTCAGTTTCTCCCAATGGTAACATGTCTCTAAGCTATAATACAATATCATAACTAGGATATTAACATTGAAACAGTCAAGATACAGCACATTTCCATCACCTCAGCAATCCTTTAAATTACCCTTCTACAGCTATGTAGACTTCCCTCCAACTTTTACCACCTCTTTAATCCCTGGCAACCACTAATCTTTCTCCATTTCTTTAATTTTTGCCATTTTCAAGAATGTTATACCAATGGGATCATACAGTATGTCACATTTTGGGATTTGCTCTTGTCCACTCAGCATAACTGGAGATTCATCCAGATTGTTGCAGGTATAATAGTTCGTTTCTTTGTAACTCTTGGTAGTAGTCCAGGATAATGATGTATCACAGTTTGCTTAACCAACTGGGTAGTCTTCAGTTTTGGCCTGTTACAAATAAAGCCGCAACAAAAACTTGTGTACACATTTTTGTGTCAACATAGGTTTCCCTTTCTCTAGGCTAAATGCCCAGGAGTGCAAATGTCTGGTTGTATGGTAGTTGTACCTTTTGTTTTTAAAGAAACGGTCAAATCATTTTCCAGAGTGGCTGTACCATTTCACATTCTCACCAGTACTGTATGTGTTTGTTTCCCCAAATCCACACAAACATTTGGTGGTGTCATTTTTTATTTTAGGCATTCTGATAGCTGGGTAGCTCCATCTCATTGTGGATTTAATTTGCATTTCCCTAATAGTTAATGACACTGAACATCTTTTCATGTGCTTATTTGCCATCTGTATATCTTCTTCAGTTTTACGAACCTATGGTAATCTGCTAAAAACATTTCCTGTAAAGACACCTTTCTCTTTCCACTAGAAAACTGACCATTGTGCAGTTGAGGAGGCTGCTGCACAGATAGTTTAGGTACCATGAACCCAAGCAGCCACAGTGTAACGGAAGGATTCAAATCCCGCTGACTCTGGAGGTCACACAGCCTCTGGGCAGTGAGGCCCCTAATCTTTTCTCACAGGGATGGTCTCTTTGCTCTGACAACAGTGAAGGACTGAAATTTGATTATGTAAGAAAGTTTGTGGTTTCCCTTGCAAGCTCCTGTAATAGTTATCTGAATACATATCTTTTATTCCCCACTAGACTCTAAGGACCTCAAGGAATGAGTCTATTTTTTGATGTATCATTAAATTCTCACAGGCATTGGCACATTGGAGGAATTCAAAACATTTTATTGAGTAAATCAATGATATAGCTTTCTGCCCTGGATGAAGGAAAAAAAGAGAGAATCTAAAAGTCCCTCTTCCTTTTACTTCATTCATTTAACAGAGAGTATTTGAACCCGTACTGAAGGAAAGGCACTTGGTTAGGTCTGGGCAGCAGGGAGCAAAAGGGACTCTGGCCCAGCTCTCTCACAAAACCTAGATTTAAATGGGGGAGACAGAAATTAAACAGAATCTCACCAATAACTCTTATGTCAGACTCTGGTAGGTACTACAAAGAAAAATTAAAGAGTGAGATGAGCAATTACAAGACGGACCAGACACCTGACTTTGTGGAGAGGGCAGGCAAGGAAGGCTTCTTTGAACAGCTCCTGTGAAATGAGCTTTACAAGATAATTTGGGGGACCTCCCTGGTGGTCCAGTGGGTAAGACTCTGTGCTCCCAATGAAGAGGGCCCAGGTTCGATCCCTGGTCAGGGAACTATATCCCACATGCATACCACAACTAAGACTCCACATGCCACAACTAAAGATCCCACATGCCACAACTAAGACCCGGCATAGCCAAAATAAATAATAGATTTTTTAAAAAGATAATTTGGAATTAATTAGGAGGGTGGAGAGGAAAGGAGAGAGGTAAAGAGGGTTGGAGGGAAGGAGCGGAAAGAGAGAGAGGGAAAGAGGGAGAAGAAGAGAAGAGAAGAGAAAAATGTGTGTTGGGAGAGGATGTTTCATATTTCTTGCTGAAGGGATAGAATCTGAATATATGAAATTTCAGAGACGTGAAAGAGTTTGGTAGATTGGAGACACTAACAGAAGGTACAGGAAGGTGAAGTAAGTCAGGAAAGGTGGGTGGAGGCCAGAAGCACAGGTCTTTTTAGTCCTTTGTGACTTTGTTAAGGTCTTCACTCTTAAAATGAACTAGCATAGAAGCGGCATATAGACAGTGGCCTCCAGAGACTATTCAGCACTTTTAAAGGGACAGTGCTGGTCTGGACATGCTTGACTGTGATTAGAACCGTGGAGGCTCATTGGGCAACACTTTCTGGCCTCTCATCAAGCATTTGGCAGAATCTATTTAAGGCAAGAAATGTAGGCAGACATATGTCTGCACCTTCCCCAGTTCCCAAATTATCTCCATTCTCTGCCTCTCCCTTTTGGAGAGGTTAGGGGCCAGGAAGACGTCTCCCCTTCTAGAATCTAGTCACTGGTAATCAGTTCTGATATTCATCGAGGAGCTTTTTAGGCTGTCCTCTCCCAGAAATGTTGAGTTACCAGATCCAGAAAACCTGTATTTATAAAAAGTGTTTTGCGTGATCCTTACATAGGACCAGGACTGTGATTGTTTTTTTAGGCATCAGTTGAGGAAGAAGTATTCTTACACCATCTTCCCTTTCTAGTGAAGCAAAAGAGAGAACACTTCTCAGAAAGATCAAGGAAGGGTTCCTTAGTCATGTAATAGTAATCTTTAAATGTAATAGCTAAAGCTGAATTTCTTCCAAAATACCATTGTTAGTTCTTTTAATTTTATGAAAGAATTCTAAATGGAAAAACAGTGACGTGTGTTTTCTTTTTTTTTTTAACTTTATTTAATTTTTTTATTGGGGTATAGTTGCCTTACAATGTTGTATTAGTTTCTGCTGTACAATGAAGTGGATCAGCTATATGTATACATATATCCCCTCCCTCTTGGATCTCCCTACACCCCCACCCCCAATCCCACCCATCTAGGTCATTACAGAGCACCGAGCTGAGCTCCCTGTGCTATACAGCAGGTTCCCACCAGCTATCTATTTTACACATGGTAGTGTATATATGTCAATCATAATCTCCCAATTTGTCCCACCCTCTCCATCTCCCTCCGTGTCCACATGTCCATTCTCTGTGTCTGCGACAAGGCGCGTTTTCATTTATTTCATTGAACACTGAACTTTTGCCCTAAGTATCAAATAGAAGAGGTGATCCTATGACAATAGTACCAACATTTAAACACGTTGCAAAGACGAGACTATTCTGTTTTTTCCTTTAGATTTTTAACTCTTTGATTAAATGTCTGTATTGGAAAACAGATTGGGTATTGTCAAGAGCATGAGTTCTGGAATCCAGTTACCTAGTTTTGAATCCTTCCTTGTTCTTTACCATGTGGAAAGACTAGGAAAATCGGTGTGCAATGTCCTTATTTGTAAAATAGAGATGATGATAAAAGTACATCATGAAAATTAAGTGAGATTATACTTCAGAAAACTTACTGTGGTACCTAACACAGTAATCCCTCAGTTAATGTTAGTTATACTTTTAGGAGACTGAAACTTTGTATTCAAAGATAGCAAGCAGCATGGTGGATATTCTTCCAAGACAAAGACAGGGAGCTAGAACAGCTACCAATGTTGACTGACTGACTACAAGTTGCCAAGCTCTTTGCCATGCAGTTTATGTACATCATCTCATTTCTTTGCAGCAGATTTGTGAGGTGAGAATCATTATTTCTAGTTTTAGAGATGGAGAAACTGAGGCTCAGAAAGGTTAAGTAACTGAGAACCATATACCAAACAGTTTAGAGTCACGTTTGTCTCATTTCAAAGTCAAAATGTTTGCACAACTGAACAATGTTTCCCCTCTGGAGGAGGGAAGAAAATATATTTAAGCCACATCAGGTTTAGGTTGGCTCCCAAATTATTTAATTGGAATGTATCTAAGTGTTTTCATTAACTGTCAGCATTTGCATTTGGTGCCCATACCCTACTCTGTCCTCCTTAAAATGGCTGGTTGTGGAACCCTTGGCTGGCAGCATGGACTAGCTCTCAGACAGGAAGTTTATATCAGCTCCCAAGGTGGATCGTCGACTCCTGTTACTTTAAGGAGCCAGACCTTGGGCTTCGGGCAGGCTGGGAGTAGCAGTCAGGACTGTGAAAGTGCTCTGATGATTCACCTCCTGATGTCTGGTTGTCCACGTCTCTGTGACACAGACCAGGCTGTGAATGGTGGCTAAACCTTTCCCCTGCCTCCTCAGCCTACTCGCCATTCTGGGTCACTGTCTCTGTGAGTAATTTCTCTCCTGATTCTGGCACTCTGGACCGTCTACTACCTACTAATTGATTTTTACCTCCGCAGAAAGGGGAAAGAGAGGGATGCCCAGGCCTTGGCAGTGAGTACTTGTTCCACTACCCTTTTCTGCCCCCTGCTGACCATACCTGGGAATTATGTTTAACCCCCAGGCCCTTGGTCCAAGCCAGATTCCTAATAGAGTGAGTGAATCCTGGCACACACAAAAAAACTAAGTAAATAAAATAAGTGATATTTTCATGCATTATTTTTAAAAGGCAAATTTCAAAAAAATACTTTAAAATATATTTCAAATTTCAAAAAAAATACATGATGAACAAAATATCTCAATGTATCCTTAAAGAATACAGTCATCCCTCAGTATCTGTGGGGGATTAGTTCCAGGATTCCTTGTGGATACTACAATCCACGGATGTTTGAGTCTGTTATGTAAAATGGCATAGTATTTGCATATAACCTATGCACATCCTTCTGTATGCTTTACATCATCTACAGAGTACTTATAATAGCTAATACAATGTAAATTCTAGGTACACAGTTGCCAGTGTGCAGCAAATTTAAGTATCGCTTTCTGGAAATTTCTGGAATTTTTTTGGAATATTTTGGACCTTAAGTTGGTTGAATCCGTGGAACTTATGGATGCATAGGGCTGACTGTACCATCTTATATGTACATAGACCCTACCATCCATCTTTTCACTCAAGGGACAGGTCTGATAGCAGAGTTGAAAATCATGCTAACAGTATTGATCAGTCTTTTTCATCATGCATGTGTATGAGAAAAAAACCCCAGAAAGTGTAGTAGAAACCAGCAGCAAAAATGATAGGGTCCAAGTGGAACCGATATAACAGTTGACTCCTGAAGAAAACAGTTAATTAAGAGAACTGAAGAAAAAATGGATAAAAAAAAAAAACACCCCAAACCCTAACATCTTCAGAGTCAAGAAGCCAAAGAATAGGTGGCTGGGAAATGAGAATAATCAAAGAAGAAAGATTTCTTGGAAATTAAAGGTATCCTTGGCTAAATGAATAATTTAGTAGGAAGTCTTGAAGATTGGGTTTAAGGAATCCCATTTGAGCTTGACACTTGGAACATTCATCTTTCCATTTTAATGATATAGATTACCTTTTTTTCCTCAATAGGTAGAGCTATTCAGTCTTTCAACAAGGAGTAATTTAATAATCGGAATAATGTAAATGCTATTTCAGTTTGTAGAATCAACATATAAACAAAACTTGGAAGACAATAGTAGCTATAAAAGAGAATCTAATATTAATAACATTGATAATGTATAAAAATGGAAGTCTGACTTTTAAGGCAGCAGAGAGATGTGGAAGGTAATATCAGACAGATTTTTCTCACGTTATCTAGTAATGAATCAGATATACTATCTAAAATTGATGTAACGAAATATGGGGTTTAAGCATATTCTTTAAAATTATAGATAACCACCAGAAGAACCAAAGCACTATAACTGGAAAAACTTAGTAATGGATAAGGAAATATGAACTAAGTTTATTGTCTTTCAATAGATACTATCTAAAGTTGATGAATGAGAAGTGGAGGAATTAGCATAAGTTTCAGAGGTATGGTAATAACCAGCAACAGAATAAAAGATGTTTAAAAATAGGGAGTAAGGGGTGGTGGGATGAATTGGGACTTTGGGATTGACATATATACACTACTAAGTATAAAATAGATAACTAATGAAAACCTACTGTATAGTATAGGGAACTCTACTCAGTGCTCTGTGGTGACCTAAGTGGAAAGGAAATCCAAAAAGGAGGCGATATGTGTATACATATAGCTGATTCACTTGGCTCTACAGCAGAAACTAACACAACATTGTAAAGCAACTATACTCCAATAAAAATTAATTAAAAAAGTAGGAAGCTGGGTTAGAAATGGGCCGTGGCAGAACGAGGTCAGGTAGAGAACTTACATTTTTTAGTACCACTCTGTACTGTTTTATTTTTTTTAACTTGTGCATGTATTAATTTTACAGGTTAAAGTAAAAAGTGAAAACACACACACACACACACACAAAACAACCAAAAAAAATTCTGCAGCTGCAGCTCTTGGCACCATTTTCCTCCACAGCTGCAGTCTCTCTCCTTACACTGATGGTCAGATCCTACTGAGACAGGAATGCATAAGAACAGAAAAGTTTCTACCCTGAAGTTTAGGTTTAAGTATTTTTTGTTTGTCTGTGCTTGTGCTCTGTCTTTTCAGTGGCCCAACCTTTTGGAATACTAACTTTTGACTACTTACATCTGTGATATCTAGAATCTCCTTAAAGTTTTGCTAAACTTTGGTATCCTCCTGTTACTTTTTCTTCCTTTTTTTGTTTTTTCAATCAAGGTAAAATTGGTATATAACATTTATACAAATTTCAGGTATGCAACATTATAAATCAATATTTGTATACACTACAAAATAATCAGCACTGTACGTCTAGCTACCATCCATCACCATACAATTGCTCTCCTTCACTCACTTCACCCTTCCTCCAGCCCTCTTCCTTCTGGTAAACACCAATCTGTTCTCTGAATCTGTGAGTTTGCTTTCGTTTTGTTTGTTTTGGTTTTTATATTGCACATAAAAGAGAAATTATATGGTATTTGTCTTTCTTCTTCTGACTTATTTCACTTAGCATAATGCCCTCAAGGTCCATCCATGTTGTCGCAAATGGCAAGATTTCCTTCTTTTATGGCTACACGGTATTCTGTTGTGTCTATATACATTGCATCTTCTTTATCCATTCACCCATCCTTGGACGTTTGGGTTGTTTCCATATCTTGGCTGTTGTAATAATGCTGCAGTAAACATAGGGGTGCATATATCTTTTCAAATTAGTGTTTTTGTTTTCTTCAGGTAAATACCCAGAAGTAGAACTGCTGGGTCATTTAGAAGTTCTAGTAAATTTTTGAGGCGTTTCCATACTGTTTTCCACAGTGGCTGAACCAGTTTACATTCCTACCAACAGTGCACAAGAGTAATCCTGACTCACTGGCCTCTCTTGTGATCCTGGTGTTTTTTTGTTTGTTTCTGTTTTTTGTTCTTTAATACTTATTTGGGCTGCTCCAGGTCATAGGTGCAGCATGCGAACGTAGTTATGGCATGCAGACGTCTTAGCTGCAGCACGCAAGTGGGACCAAGTTCCCCCGTCAGGCACTGAACCCCAGCCCCCTGCACTGGGAGTGCAGAGTCGTACCCACTGGACCACCAGGGAAGTCCTGATCCTAGTGTTTTATTTTTTTTTTTTTTAATTTTGACTCTAGTTACCTACTGCCCACCTGGGTCCAACTCAGCCTGCCTAGGTAGGAAGGAAACGTTTATGGAAAAGTGACGACAATTACTAGTATCAGAGTAAATAAAACAGTGTACATTATTAAGTTAAAACATAGTGCTAAGGAAGTAGGGTGATGGTCTCTACTCCATTCCTCACGTTTTCATGGAGAATAGTGTACTTCACCCCTACAGAGAACACACTTGGAAGGATCTGGGAGTAGAGGTTTTCTCTAGACCACAGTCTTGCATGAGACAATAGACAGGAGGAAATGAAGAAACCAGAATATCTAAATAAGAAGGCAATAATGTCTCGCATGTCACTCTCTGAGAGAAAGTAGGCAACACATACGGGGGGAATCCCCACAAGCATCTCCCAAACAAAACAAAACAAGAAGAAACACAGAAATACATATATTATACATGTAGAAATACAACTGTTGGGCAGTTTCTGGTCAGTACACACAGATGCCCAGGCTGTGGACTCAACACTGGTGCAGCTGGCTGGCCTGCCATGGGACTGAAACCAGGTGTTCTCAGGTTCTCACTGTCTCCCACACAGCTACCACTAAGTGACCTGCCATGCTCTTTGGCTGAGAATAGCAACATCGAACGACATTCCACCATTCATTTAATTTGGGGATCATAATTTTGTTTGTGATAACTTCTGCAGTGGAGCTGCAGTTTCCTTTGTGGTTACTGACCCCTTGGAGAGTAAAACTAACCAGAGATTTGAATTTAAAGAGGCTGAAGAAGCTACATACCTATGAAAGACAGCTTGGGACACAGCTGCAGATGTGGGAACCCAGACAAGTACGTAAGACCCTCTGGCTGAGACGGAGCCAGTCGTATAAAATTGGGAATGAAGGCATTTGGACTTTCATTTCTGTGGGCTTTTATTTGCAAGGGGATTTCGTTTTGAGGACGTTGAATAATAAGAGTTTCCTATTGTTCAAATTTGGGACATGTTTCTGTTGTTGATCCAGTCTTTGTATTCATTTCATAAAATCTGGTGGATCTATTCTGGACAACATGACAGGAGATAATTACTGATAAGAATAGAATAGGGAGTGAATTTTGAGCTTAGGGTGCCGCATGGAATCCTGGCTGACTCATGATGCTAGAGTCTTTTGTGGGCAAAAGGTGAAATGCCCATCAGCAGTTCCAGAGGGGAACGTTGTGTAGAAAGGAGCAGAGTGTACGATGGTGAGAGCACAGCAGCACTGTGAGCAGCTGCCTGCCCTGCTGAGAGGACGGCAGCCCTGGCTGACTTCTAACTCGCTTAAGAACAATGCCTTATGACATCCTTTCCCAGCCTTCCTTCATATACGCGCTGCTTTGGGATTTTTATTTATTTGCGCATCACCCATGCTAATACTGATACATTTTTAAAATATTGTGTGTACTTTAAAATTCTTGAGCTCATGATATGTTAAAATATTTTTTTTTCTGAATACAGATTAAAATGCATAATTACTAAAATTAAAAAAAATGCCTGTCACCATCACCCTGCTACCTGAAATCAACTGACATAATGCCAGTGGGACACACACTGTAATATGCTACAAGATGAGAAACCTGGCAGAGAAGGGGAGGGATGCGTGTTGCTTCACTCTTCAGGTTTCTGTTCTAATCCTGATGATGGAAAGTGGTACTGGATAAATATTTGGGGCCCCTCTCTACACCTTCTCTCTCGCACCTTCCCAGGCAACAAAGAAGAACTCAGTTTCTAAGACTTGCAGGAGCTCAGGTACAGCGTTTTCTAATTCTGCCCTTGGCGTTCAGGGAGCAGTACTTCTTACTCCCACGCTGGAGCTGGGCTTGAGTGAGGAAGACTGAAGTTCATTTGTGGAGAACTGGAGCAAACCTATTTCTGCTTTAGGCCTAAGCCTCATCTCCTACTCAGCTTTACTAGGGAACCCCATAATTTAGATGATAAGACATACATTTCAATCTCTGCTTCCTGGGTCTATTTCTCAACCTGGCTAAAGTCCATAAAGCAGAAGCCCAAATTCCAACACAGCATTTAGTTACAAAAACAAGTGAAAGAAATGAGAGAAGAAAATGTTGACTGAAGAAAACGAATGCTCCTGTTACACAACAAAATGTTTTGTGTTAATAAACATTTAGTGATAGCTTATTATGCAAAAGAGTTTTTTAAAAAGTTAATGTTCCTTGACACTCAAATATTGTGGCTGTGAGTTTTCACTTCTCCAGCTTGGGGTTAGAGTCGTGTGGTATTGTAGTCTCCTTGGCTGAGTCTGCACAGGGAAACAGGGGAACCCTTCTTTGTTCCCCAGTCTCTGAGAAGCAATGAGATACAGTAGAAAGAATATGGGCTTTGGAGTCGGGTCTGGGGATGTATTCTGGATGTTTCAAGTTGGGCAAATTACTTAACCTTCCTGAATCTCACTGTTTACAGGTATAAAATGGGGATAGTAACTCTCATTGGGTTGTTGTGAGGACTGAGATAATGCATGTGTAATGTACTAACTTGATGCCGGATCCCCTCCCTGCCCACAAATTGAGCTAAAGATACTCTAGGAAGGATTCTTTCTCCCTACTCAGTGTTCCTTCACGGTTATCCTCTGGGACTTACTGGGGACCAGCAGTTATACAACCTTCATTCTGGATCCAGTCCTTCTCTTTCCACACTCTTCTCCCCTCACAGACCTGAAGTTTTGGAGCTATTCCTTACTCTGGAGGACTTGTCATTTGGAACTCAGACTTCATCATTTTCTTTGCTTCGTGGCTCTGCCTATGTCCCATCACCAGTTTCCAAGACCACAGGCTGCAGCCCAAGTCTCCCACTTCCCCACCTAGAAGGAACCAGGCTGAACAGGTGTAAAGCACCGAATTGGTATTTGGCACGCAGTAGATGCTCATTACCTATAAATTTCTTTTCTTAGATCTGGAAGCTTTGAACTGTTTTCTACAGAGCTGTATTGACTATTATGATTGAGTACAGTGATCCAAGAATTGTATTTTAGAAATGAAGTATTTTGGATATCACTGACTCAATCTTTAAAACCACTAACTTCTGCACTTAGTGAGACTGCCATTCAAATAGAAATCATACCCATGTCTAGGCATCCACTCAATATGTCCATATCTAGATAGTTTTTAAAGACATTTTGAGATCTTTCCCTTGCATAGAAAGAGTATGGTTTGCCTCCTTATGCTCAGCGGCCTTTTCCAGCACAGATAAAATTCCAAGATAATAAAGATTTTGATCTCATGCAAGTTCCTTGGTGCAAACAGGCTTGCATAGAAAAATGATGCAGATAAACGTGGATGAAAACGGACTTTACACAAATAAATGAAACTATATTATGTTTCTCTAGTATAAAAATAGATCAAATGGCAGGAGGACAAAAATAGGTGAAGTGGTAACGTAAACTGACTTGTGAAAAAAAGCAGTCAATAGAAAATGACCTCAAGATAATTCAGAGGTTGGAATTAACAAACAGGGACTTTAAAGCAGCTATTATAAGTGTGTTTAAGGACTGAATAGAAAATATGGTAATAATGAACAGATGGACATCTCTGTAGAAAGAAAGAAGTATTTTAAAAAAGCCAAATGGAAATTCTAGAACTGAAAAATAACAAAAGTTCATTGATGGATTTAACAACAGACTGGAAACAACAGAAGGGTCAGTGAACTTGAAGATAGATCAACAGAAAATATCTAGTCAAAAGGACTGAGAGGACAAAAAAAAAATCTATAAAAAAGTTAACAGAGCCTCAGTGTTCTCTGAGTCCAACATCAAATGGTCTAACATATATACAATTGGAGTTCAAAGAGAAGTGAATGGGGCAGAAAGAATATTTAAACACATGACCAAAAATTTCCCAACATTAGTGAAAACCTTAAACATACACACATAGTGTGAAAATGACATATATTGTGAAACTCATAAGGTGAAAAATGAAGGCTGGCTGACTTCTCATAAGAAAAATTAAAACCAGAAAAACGTGGGAGAACATTTTAAGTGTTGAAAGGAAACTACTATTAACTAAGAATTGTCCAGGCAGTGAAAATATCTTTTAGGATTACAGTCAAAATAAAGGCATTTTCAGATAAACGAAATCAGAGAATTGGTCACCACCACACGGGTACTAAAGAAGAGTTAATGAAAGCTCTTCAGCTTGAAGAGAAAGATAAGAGATTCTACAGAGAGGAGTAAAGAGCTTGGAACATGGCTTGAGCACATGCACACATATATAAAGAATAAGGAAATGAATCCAGAAAGATATTGCTATGACTTATGTTAAGGAGTTTTATAGTGTTTTCTGTTTTCCTCTAGGAGTTTTATAGTGTCTGGTCTTACATTTAGGTCTTTAATCCATTTTGAGTTTATTTTTGTGTATGGTGTTAGAGAATGTTCTAATTTCATTCTTTTACATGTGGCTGTTCAGTTTTCCCAGCGCCATTTACTGAAGAGACTGTCTTTTATCCATTGTATATTCTTGCCCCGTTTGTCAGAGATTTGGGTTATGACGGCATCTGTGTGCTGGGATGGTGATGCACTGCCCCTCCTCCCACTCGAGAGGGCATGGAAGTTTTGTGTCCCCCACCTCGTTCCTTGCCCTATGCATCGCTTCTGTTTGGCTATTTCTGAATTGTATCCTTTATAATAAAACTGTAGTGTTAATTATAGTGCTTTCCTGAGTTCTGAGTCATTTTAAGAAATCATTAAATCTGAGCAGGGAACTCCTGAATCTGTAGCTAGCCAGACATGGATGTGGGGATCCTATGTATGGCTGGCATCTGAAGCGGGGACAATACTGTGGCACTGAGTCCTTAACCTGTGGGGTCTGCACTAACTCCAGGTAGCTAGTGTCTGAATTGAGCTGGAATGTAGCTCAAAGCGGGTGCAGGAGAAGTGAAGAACTGACTGTTGTTTGTAAAACCAAACAAGGTCTCAAGGTCAACATCTGTGGTATTCCTGCCAAAAGTGCCTAACTTGTATCTATTCAAGGAAAACATTCTACAAGATAACTGCCCTGTATTCTTCCAAAATACATGTTAAGAAAGATAAACACTGAGAAACTATTCCAGATTTAATGGAGACTAAAGAGATAGAACAAGTATATGCAATATGCAGTCCTGAATTAGAGCCTTGATCAGAGGGAAAAAACAACTATAAAGGACATCATGGAACAACTGACCAAATTTGACTATAGAATGTCAGATAAGAGTATTGTATCATAAAATTTCCAGATTTTGATTAATGTATCACAATTGTGTAAGAGAATATTCTTGTTAGAAAATATATACTCATAAAAAAGTCTCCAAATGGTTCAGAAAAAAATAATATGCATATATTACTTACATGCATTATATATAGAAAAAGAAAATAATAAAGCAATGGCACAAAATATAAACAATTGGAGAATCTGCGTAAAGGGTATACACAAGTTTGTGATGCTGGTCTTGCAACCTTTCTGTAAGCTTGAAATAATATAAAAATAAAAGATAAAAGAAAACGAAAACGGAAATAACACAGTAGACTTGCCAAATTATATGTCGGTTTTCTTCCGCAAAGTGGAATACCTAAAGATTATTAGAACATTGAACAAAGATAGAGCAGTTCCCGAACTGTGTTTCCTGGAGTACAATTATGCCATGACAAATTTATCAAATTTATCAAAATTAATAATTTTGATAAATTAAAGACTTATCAAAATTAAAACAGTTGCTGTTGTTCTTTCTTTCCTCTGAAAATTCATTTTAGAAATAATTTCATTCATCAGAAATTCACTTGAGTAGCAAGTGAGACCTGTAGGATGAGAGCTGGTGAAGATTTGTTTATCTGGAGAAGGACTGAAAAGGGAGGAATAAAGTAGGGGTGGGTGAAGGCCACATGAGTGGCAATGTGACCCTTCCCTAAGACCTTCCAAGTTTCCTCCCTAGAAATCATGGTATCCATGGAGAGGCTGTCTCCAGGAAACAAGAGAAGAGTACAAGTTTTGCATTCCAGTTGACTTAGGAAAAAGGGTTGTTTAGCCAATGTAAATCCTTTGACATAGGAAATCTTGGGGAGGCTTATGGCTTCCACAGGTCATGGAACCAGGGGTTCAAAGCAATTTGTGATGGTTAATTTTCTGTGTCACCTTGACTAGGCGAAGGGATACCCAAGTGGCTGATAAAATGTAATTTCTAGGTGTGTCTATGAGGACGTCTCCAGAAGAGATGAGCATTTGAATCAGGAGAATGAGTAAAGAAGATCTTCATCAACGCAGTGGGCATCACCCAATCCCTTGAGTACCTGAACAGAACAAAAAGGGAGAGGGAGGACGAATTTGCTTTCGGAGCTAAGGCATCCATCTTCTCTTGCCCTCCTGCTGTCCATCAGAGCTCTTGGAACTAAAGCTTTTGGACTCAAACCAGAGTTACACAATTGACCCCTCCCTGATTCTTAGGCCTTCAGTTGATTATACCATCAATTTATCTGGTTCTCCAGATTGTGCAGATGGTGGGCAGATTGTGGAACTTCTAGGCCTCCATATCCAAGTGAGCTAATCCCTACAATAAATCACTTATTTATCTCTGGATATCCTACTGGTTCTGTTTCTCTGAAGAACACTGACTAATACACAATTCAATCTAGATATTGGATGATATCTAGTTTTCACATATGAGGATAATGCCAACACATTTATATAGTTGTTCTGATTATTATGTGTTAATATCTTATTATTAATAAATACTGTGCCACATTCAAGAAATTTGCACGAATGATGGGGCTGATGAAGGAGGAGATGATGTGTGACTGAACACCATTGGTATTGGTGGTCTAATTGAAACTCACTGGTCTAAACTGTGGACCTTGTCTTCTATTTTAAACATATGAATGTGTTATGTTATTAATAATATAACAGTTGAATCCCTAAATTTATATCATTCTGTTACAAAGTTTTAAAAAGCGAATCAAAAGTTGACCATTTCTTACAATTAATCTATCTAGCAGACTATTTTTTTACTCTTAGCTTCAATCTGAGCACTACTTTGTTTCACGGCCACTTCTTGGATTTCTACTGCTACATTATTAATTTTTAAGTGTTCTGTGGTCTCATAAGCTGAAGAAATGTGTCATTTTCACAGACACGTATTTAAAGAAGTAGGACTCAGAAAACATAGAAGATACTTTCATATTCTGACGATTTTCATAAACGGCTATGAGACAGTATTTTGACTATTCAAATTATGAGTGGGCTAAGTGATGAATTACCCACTAGCCAACTGATTTCCACTGTTAATACCAATGTAAATTATGGCCCAGATCAATCCCACAACTTCTAATGAAATTCCTGGGATGGGAATAACTTCTGCAAGGCCTCTATAAACACAGATCAAGGGTGTCAAGGGTGAAGCAGCAACATGAGAAATCCACAGACTAAGAGGCTTCAGTCTGGGGTCACTGCAGATCAAGGACACTGAGCCTATTTTAGATGGCAGTACAAGCATTAAATCATTACTAACTGCAAAACAAAGATTACACCATCAAAACTCTAAAGATGGTAAACAGATTAAATAACGTGCATATAAGTGAAGAAATTCTCAGGGCTGGAGAAATTTAGGACCATGCAAACAGATGAAGGCTTTCTCAGCAAAGCTGTAGCATATTTATGGTCCTACTGTACTTGGGACTATAGTGCCATTGAAAAGCGGAAACCCAGCTGTCACCTAAGACAGGACGGGAATTCTGCAAATTTGGCAGCCATCCTTCAGCTGTGTCCTTAATACCCCTCTTGGAGTCTGCTATGCTGTGACATTACTTACAGAGCTCAAAGAGGTCATGGAGATAGCTCCGTGAAGAATCAAAATTGAAAACACTGCTGGTATAGAGTGGATTCTGAAAGCTATCTCAGGATTTAGCCAATCTGAACTATCACATCTTCCCCCAGATACCTGCCCTCAGGATTTCTCACCAGTTACTATTACTTATTCACCCAACTTCAAAACCTGAGTCTTCTCCAACTCCTCTTTTCTCCTCACTTCCACCTCCTGTTAGCTGCCAAGTCTAGCAGATTCAGCTTCTTCATCTTTAATCCAGTCCCTCCTTTTGGTCTCAAAGGCCAGTGCTCTGGTTCAGGTGCTTACTCCCTCAGACTATTTAACCTGTCCTCCCAGTTTCCAGTATTTTTCCCTCTAATTCATTTTATGGCCACCATAATATTCATCTTTCTAAAGCACAGTCTGAATCATGCCAGTCCCCCTTTCAAACCATCTTTAATTAGTCCTCATGGCTCTGAATCAAATAAATACTCCTCAGCTTGGCATTTAAGACCCCAGTAATCTCCAGTAGCTCCTCAACGTCTATACTATCACCCACACATTTCCTTACAAGCACCACATGGTCCAACTTCCTGTTTCTTCCTCAAACTTCTTTTTGCAACTGGATCTCAATATGCACACCACTCAATCTACTGAAATCTTATCCATCTTCCAGGGTCCATATCAATCATTGCTTCCTCAAAGAAACCTCTCTCCATCTCCCCAATTGTATGTGATCTCCTGCTTCCCTGAACCTAACACATTTTCCCTGGATCAATTATGACCTGCTATCTAGTCTACTTATTTATCTCATCTACTATAATTTTCTCCCAATCAATATTTATTAACACTCATCTATGTTCCAGGCACTGTATTAGGCATCAGGAGTACAGGAATGAATAAAACATCTATGACCCCTCAAATGACACAGAGGAGCCTCAAGCTGGTATTATTATGGAATCTTCAAAGTGTACCACATGATAAGTAACTAGCATAATTGTTCTAGCATGATGCCAGAACATAATTCATAAACATACTAAGTGTCATTCAATTAAGATGATTTGTTTAAAACCTCTAATTCAATTAATAAAAGAATCATTTTAAATGGGAAATTTGAAAAATCATACAGTGTAAACTTTAAGTCCATAATAAAGATCTGTTCATAATGGAAGCAAAAGTGGAAGAAATATCAAATCTTTCCACTGAAATATTGTAGGGCAAAAATGTCCATTTTCTAGAGCTATCCACACATTTATTTGTTTAATGAAATGAAAGAGTGGGAAGAAGGAAACTCAGACTTTGGTGTCAAAGGGACTTCAAATGAATGAATATGATGTATTGAGTGAATGAATTTAAAAAGACTATGGGTTTGTTTTTCTGACACTTTTTGGACCTATCATTTTAGAATCTTAGTAAAGTCCCCAGAAGTTCACGTGGAGATAACATAGATAGGGGATATGTATAGTGATCAGGTAAAAAGATGAAAGAATACAACTGTGAGATGAGCTATGTTAAATTATCATTAAGCAGGAAAACAAGACAATATTTCCCTCAGGCCTCTATCCTTGATTCAGCCCCCAGTGAAGAAACTCTGGCATTTAAAAGATGGGGAGGTCCTTACCAGACAGTCCCATTTTTAACAAGTATGCACATTTTTACATCTCAGTTTCAAATATCCCCACAATTCACAGTAGTTGTCCAAGGCCCCACCCACGCTCCACCTCCCACCCCGCCTCTGTTTCTTATTTACCTCATATGCATCTTTGATGTTCAAGGGCTCACCAAGAGCAGCCACATGTCCCACGATGCCTTTGTTCCACTCTAAGCAGATACAGTTATTTGAAGCTTCTTCCAGTGTTGAACCTTCTGCAACATCAAAGAGGCGGCTGATAAGAAACTTGTCGTTGGAGCTGTCCTCACAGACAAGGAACAGGGAATAGCGGTCAGCGGAGATGAGTCCATGGATGTGCAAGAAAATTTTGTGACATAAGGCTGTGACATCCAAGTGACTAGAAATATCTTTCACTAATTCCAAGAGTCTTGAGCACTGGTCCCCTTCATCATTATCAAACCTTGGGGGGGTTAGAGGCATCTGTTCCTTCTTTTCTGAGTCAGAGAGGAAGCTCACAGTTCCCTCAGAATCCTTGACGACAATGGGTCTAAGAGGCCGATCAAATTCGGAGGCGGAGATTTTCCTGGCTGGTGTTCCAGGGATGCTGCTCTCTGCATGGGGACTCTGCTGTGAGGGGCAAGAGCAAGCTTCCCTGTGGCCTCTGACGCCTTCCTTGCACACAGGGATGGTGTGAACTCTCTCAGCAAACCATGCATTGACCATTTCTCTGCAGAAAAGAACATGTAGACACAGTAAATGTTTGAGGAACACCCCTTCTTAAATACTGCTACCCCCGAAAGCTTCTAAAAAGCCGCTCATGGTAAACTGATGTGGTAATGATTGATTTGTCATAGAAAATAAAAACAAGATGGTTTATTTAAGACAGTTTTATTTTGAAAAACTCTAGAGGACAATTGCTTCAGTGAACATTTGAATAAAGCCTAACTCCTATAACGTGTATTTTCAGATATCTGATTTATAACACATTGTCAAGTCTGCTCCTCTCAAATCAGTTTGTGTTAAAGTAAAAGACACTAAATTTGACAAGAGTCTTAGGAAAATATAAATATGGAAATGTATCTGCTATTTAAAACATACAACTTTTTCTGAAGTTAAATATTTAAAAATTTTTAAAAATTTATATAAAATTGGCTAGCTAATATGCTTAATTGTAGATAGTTGTTTTAATCTATATCGCTACATATAGATTAGATTTAGAAAGGGAAATGGAAAATATAAACCATTTGATCTGGTATGTGGTAGAAAGATTATAGATTTCCATTAAAATCATCCTAATAAGATTTGTTCAATTAATGGTAAAGATGATCTCTTCTTCTAGAGTATCTACTCCTTGTATAAAGGAGAAAACAAAAAAGGTAGGTAATAACATATAGAAAATTCAGTCCAAGAAAACTTAAGTTATTTATGTTATTAATGTGCCATCCCATGAAAAAAACCCATTTGGGCTAAAGCCTTCACAGTGGGTGATTTTTTTAAACAAATATGCCAGATCATACACATCCAAATGATTGTTGTTCAGGTCAAATAATTCCTCTTGGGAAGCTGCATTCTCATGCCAACGGATGGTGCCATTACTTTAGACATTTTTGGAACTCTTCTTTTGAAACTAACTTCTAAAAATTTTCAAGAGCCACATAAGAATATTAGTTTTTTAAATTAATTTTTTTTGGAGTACAGTTGATTTACAATGTTGTGTGAGTTTCTGCTGTACAGCAAAGTGAATCAGTTATACATATATCCACTCTGTTTTTGATTCTTTTCCCATGTAAGCCATTACAGAGTATTGAGTAGAAAGAATATTTGTTTTATCTTAAAGTTAGATCTTGTTTTTCAGTAAGCCTTCCTCTCAAAACAAGCAAGTAAAACCACAAAAACCTAGAGTAAAAGCTAACTTAATGTATATCTTATGCATTAGACGACTTTTTCTGAAACTCAAATTCACTTTCAAGAGACAGAAACTTGCTACCACTGAGGATACTTAAAAGAACTGGCCTATAAAAGCAATGCAATCTCCACTTGACAATGACTTACTGATTATCTTCACCAAGGAGCCAGGATAAAAAAGTTTGACAGTGTATCATTTTGGAGAGTGCAGGGAAACAGGCACTCTCTAATCCTTCTGAATGCAATAGAAATTGATAACACCTCTTCAGAGGGCAAGTAGGCAATAGCTAGCAAGTTTTAAAATGCATTTATCCTTTGTTCCACAGATTTTACGCATGTGGGAAAGGAAGTACCAGGGTATTTATTTACTGTGGTACTTTTTGTTATAGCGAAGATAAGAAGCAACCTAATACCACAAACAGAAGCCTGGCAAAAACACATCATGGCGGACTTCCTAGGTGGCGCAGTGGTTAAGAATCCGCCTGACAATGCAGAGGTCACGGGTTCGATCCAAGCTCCAGGAAGATCCCACATGCCATGGAGCAACTAAGCCCGTGTGCCAAAAAAAAAAAAAAAAAAAAAACACATCATGGCACATTTATAAAGGGAACACTAGGCAGACATTTAAAAATGGTCATAGGTACTGATGTGAATAGTTATCACAATTTATTAAGTGAAAAAAGACGATCCAGAAGGGAGAAAGAGGAGTTAGCCTTTTTTCTGAGTCTCTACTAAGTCTTTCACTTATAGAATGTTCCCTTAATTATTTTATTTTGAACAGCAACTATTGTTTGGTAAATACTGTACTACCCTGAAATGACACCAGTCTAGAATGAAATGGGTCAAAAAAAAGATAACACAGATATGATCAGGATTACCCCATAATTCCAAGTGTTAGATACAGTTATAAATTTTAAAGTTCTCTTTAAAAAGCAATGTAGGGACTTCGCCCGTGGTCCAGCGGTTAAGACTGCATGCCCTCAAGTGCAGGGGGCACAGGTTTGATCCCTGATTGGGGAACTAAGATCCTGCATGTGATGCAGCATGGGCCAAAATAGTAATAATAATAATAATAATAATAATAATAATTAGTTTTTAAAAAAGCAATATAGGGCTTCCTGGTGGTGCAGTGGTTAAGAATCTGCCCGCCATTGCACAGCGAAAGAAACCATAAACAGGACTAGAAGACAACCCTCAGAATGGGAGAAAATATTTGCCAATGAAGCAACGGACAAAGGATTAATCTTCAAAATATACAAGCAGCTCAGGCAGCTTAATAACAAAAAAGCAAATAACCCAATCCACAAATGGGCAGAAGACCTAAATAGACATTTCTCCAAAGAAAACCTGCAGATGGCCAACAAACACATGAAAAGATGCTCAACATCACCACTCATTAGAGAAATGCAAGTCAAAGCCACAATGAGGTATCACCTCACACCAATCAGAATGGCCATCATCAAAACAACTAAAAACAATAAATGCTGGAGAGGGTGTGGAGAAAAGGGAACTCTCCTGCACTGCTGGTGGGAATGTAAGTTGGGGTACAGCCACGATGGAAAACAGTTTGGAGGTTCCTTAAAAAACTAAAAATGGAACTAACATATGACCCAGCAATTCCAATACTAGGCATATACCCAAAGCAAACCATAATCCCAAAAGAAACATGTACCATAATGTTCATTGCATCACTGCTTACAACAGCCAGGACGTGGAAGCAACCTAAATGCCCATCAACAGATGAATAAAGAAGTTGTGGCACATATATACAATGGAATATTACTCAGCCATAAAAAAGAGTGAAATTGAGTTATTTGTAATGAGGTGGATAGACCTAGAGTCGGTCATGCAGAGTGAAGTAAGCCAGAAAGAGAAAAACAAATACTGTATGCTAACTCATATATATGGAATCTAAAAAAAAAAAAAAAAAAAATGGTACTGATGAACCCAGTGACAGGGAAAGAATAAAGATGCAGATGTAGAGTATGGACTTGAGCACACAGGGTTGGGGGAGGGGGAAGGAATGGGGAAGCTGGGACGAAGTGAGAGAGTAGCTTTGAAATATATACACAACCAAATGTAAAATATATAGCTCATGAGAAGTTCCTGCATAACGTAAGGAGACAAACTCGATGATGGGTGATGACTTAGAGGGCCGGGATAGGGAGGGTTGGAGGGAGTCACGGGAGGGTGGGGATATGTGTATAAATACAGCTGATTCATTTTGATGTACCTTAAAAATTGGCACAGCACTGTAAAGCAATTATATTCCAAAAAAGAGCTTAAATTTTAAAAAATGACACAAAGATAACTAAAAAATTAAAAAAAAAAAAAAAAAAAAGAATCCGCATGCTAGTGCAGGGAACACAGATGGGTTCAATTCCTGGTCTGGGAAGATCCCACATGCCATGGAGCAACTAAGCCTGTGCACCACAACTACTGAAGCCCATGCACCTAGAGCCCATGCTCTGCAACAAGAGAAGCCACTGTACTGAAAAGCCCAAGCACCACAACGAAGAGTAGCCTCTGCTTTCCGCAACTAGAGAAAGCCCGCACGTAGCAATGAAGACCTAAGGCAGCCAATAAATAAATAAATAAATAAATAAATAAATAAATAAATAAATAAATTTATTTTTAGAAAAGCAATGTAGTAAGTATACTGTACAGATCCCTGGTGTATACCTACAGCACAGAATCTTTTAAAATATAATTGCCTAATGTTTTATAAATTCATGACAAGGCTTAGGACAAAATTTTCAGCAATGAGAACATACGCTGATAATAAAATAATGCTGTATCTCAAAAACTTCGACAGAAATGAGGGGGACATACTTTGGGAAATGCTTGCATTACCTCCAGAATCACAGCAGTAGTGCCAAAGACACTGATGTCAGACATGTATGTGAAAAATGCACAGGAAGCATTTGAATATAAGCTGTTTCATAAAATGTAAGACAGAAAAAAGCAATACATTTAACTTAACGTCTCATGTGATTTAAAAGTGTGTACATGTAACTTAAATTCTCAAATGTATACAAAAATAGGTATTTTTACTATTTCAGCTACAAACCTGAAACACAGCCTCAACTTATTTCTTATCCTCTCATTGAAAAATGGTGGTCGACTTTTAAATTTTTTAATCAAACCACCTACTTGACAACTCCATGTGAACATCTAAACAGACACCTTAAAATCGTGAAATCAGAATTCCTAATGGCCCATCCTTCATCTTGCTTCAACCTCACTCCTTGACAGTTTTCTTCATATTAATAAGTAGCACCATGATCTCCCTAGCTACTCAACCAAACATCTAGGAGTTACTCTGAATTTCTGTTTCTTTCAACTCACACGTCCAATCCAGCAGCCAAGTCTTGTCTACATGACTTTCAAAACCCTATATTCTAGTCTGTTCATTTCTATCTCCTGTACTACCTCCCTGATCCAAGCCCACCACCTCTCACCTGGGACTGTGGCCACAGCCCCTTAACTGGTCTCTCTGATATTATACTAGCCTCCCTTCAATCCATTCTCCACACAGCAGCCAGAGTCATCTTTGAACAAAGAAAACCTTAACATCTTAACTACCCTACTTGGCTTCTCACTGAATTGAGACTCAAACTCAAACTCTTTCTATCCCCTACCATAGCCCCTCTCGCCCATGCCGGCCCCTTGATACTCCTCATCACATCAAACTCTAACTGCCCCCAGTCTGGACCACTCTACTCACCTGCACCCGGCTGATCGCAGCTCCTCAGCCCCTGCGCAGACAGGTCTTCCCTGATCACTCCACCTCAAGTGGCCTCGACACACTATGTTCTCCCCCCACGCTATCTGAATTCTTACTATCGTCTATTTTTCTTCTTTACCAATCTGTTGGTTTATTGTCTGCCTCCTCCGAGGAGATGTAAATGTCATACTTGTCTGTCTTGTTCACGGCTGCATGTCTGTACTTAGAAAATGCCTTGCACATACTAAGTCCTTGATAACTATTTGTGTGAATGAATAAATAAATGAAGCCTCCTAAATTAACTGCATTAAAAGGGACAATAGTCCTTTGAAAATCTGAATGCTGGTATATTTGTTACAGAAAATCAACATTGTGTTTTAGCTATTAATGTTCATCTTCCTTTGGATGTGAGTCTCATAACTGACCATGGCTAATTTACCCTATAGGATATCCTATAGGGCCTAATATATGTCTTAAACTAAGCCAGTGTCCAAAAATTCTTTGTTAGGTGTTTTGTATTATATTTGTATTGTGTCACAAGTGTTTTACTTCTAGATATTTTCTTGGAGAGATGAACTCAGTATTAAATGACTCAGGAAAAATAGATCTGCTATATTCAGTGACTCAATCAACAATTTTTATTAACTACCAGTCATGGAGGGAAGGGTTTTCTCACGACCACATTATTGATCATCTGAGTCCCTGTAGATATGTCCCTGCGTAGGAAAACATATGTTATCATAACATCAAAACAATCACTTATAAACCAAGCATAAATGAAATTAAATCCTCTCTCCCACCTCTCTCCCTTTAGGCATCCCTTGAGGTTTTGCAGTGCATGACCTATGTGGCTGTATGAAGTGGGCCTTCCTTCCTAAGACTAATATCTATCATCTCCTGTTGATTGTTTTTTAATACTTTAATCTCTGCAAATACAAATCACCTGCAGACTGCAATTTTACACTCTTATGTAAGATATAGAATTTCTAGAAGGAAACCAAGGTGATATTGGAGAACTATTCTAATATTACATAAAGCCACTGATAATTAAGGGTTAAGTCCAATTAAAAAACAGCTAACAACTGGAAAAAAATCAACAAGGATCATGATATAACAAACATGTGAAAATAACTGCATTCTAGATTAAGAAAGGCTGCTGGAAAAACGTCAAATATTAATTTTAAAAAACTATATTTGAGGAAAAAAGACTCTCTTTAGGATCCTGCTGCGAATGCCAAATAAGAAGTAAAGATACTTGTGTTTACGATACAGCCTTGCCAGAAAATTGTTTATTTTAATAGCTTGGCGTTTTCATTATAATCTAAATCTTCTTAAATCTAAAATAAGGTAAATTTACTCTTATAACCCGTGGTTCCATTTTTCAAGATAAAGTTCCAATCAAAGCCTTTTCACTGATATTTTTCCGTTTTAATTGGATTCACTTTTGTGTCCTTTTTTTTCTAGAATAAATTATTCTCATGAAGGTCCTTGAGTGTGTCAGGCACTAGGGATACAGGAGTGAGCAAGCCCAGACCTCTCCTCCCCAAACTGAAGCTTATATTGTGTCCAGCAGCTAATTTACACACACACTGAATTTGCTGTCATATGAAGTTATATGTAACTGCATGTGAATGAAAAAAGTTGGAAAGATGAACATGTCAAATATGAGGGTAATATACCAGATGGGATTCAAGAAACCTGGCTGGTAGCTCTGATGGGGCAAATCACTTCTTTGGCCTGAGATAGGATCTCTGTTTTCCCTTCTTTCTCTTCCTTGAGTCTCTGAGATTTTGAAAAGTATTTACATTAGTGATATTGGAAGGGGAAAAAAAGCATCATTTTATTTAAACCTCGTGAAGCAGGCATGCACAATCCCAGTTTCTAAATTATGAAGCTAAATTAAATGGCTGAACCAAACACATTCTGCAAGCTGGTAACAAAACCTGGAATCAAATCTGGGTCTCCTAATCCAAGTCTTATGGCCTACAAGAACCTAAAAGTTCCCAGAACATCAATGTTTGTCACGAAGACACTTCATAATGTCTAGCTGCATCTGAAAGAGTCAAAGATCAAATTTAAACACACAAGGCATAGAGAAAATAAAATCACCTATAATACACATCCTCTAACTAAATTCTTTCCATCCAGATCATAAAAGGACAGCACACTTAACCACTGAGGTAAAAACACTGCCTCAAGGGATTCAGAGAACCAAGATTCTTAAGGATAGTGTCCTGAAAAAAAATCTGACTGAATCCCATGCCTATGTTTCTCTGAAAGCATAAAATGTTTTACAAACCGAAAATGATTCACTGAAAAGAATATATAATAAATGTGTTCAAGAGAAGAATAATTCTCAGGGCTGCTAGATTTAGCAAATAAAAATCCTGGATATCCAGTTAAAACTCAGATTCAGGTAAACAATGAATAATTTTTTACTATCAGCAGCATCTAAAATTCAAATTTTACTGGGTGTCCTATATTTTAGCTGGCCACACTAGTCACTCGATATTCTATTTTTCCCAAGTGAAACTGTTGGCAGGTAGACAACAAAGAAAAAAGCAGGTTCTATGCAGCATGCTAATGAGCTCCAGGCTATCAAATCACTAATACTAATTTTATCATTGAAAGAGCACAAAGGATCCTGTGTAAGATAACTGAACCTTTTGAAAGCTCTTGGATTAATAATTTGTGGCATAAAAGTCTTCCTTAAATCAAGCTTTTTCATTTTACTGTCCAAACCATACCATATATTTAATACAGAAAAAACAAACTGCAATCTACTTATAAAAGGGAGGCTGACTAAGTGCTAAAAACTCTTGGGACTTACAACCACACCCCGGGAAGCTGTGTTTTTCAGCCATAAATCCTAAATTCCAATCTGTTTCTTAGCTTTTGCTACCAATGGGATTTGTGACCAGTGGCAAACAATTTTCTTCTTCTGAGTTTCGATTTCATCCTCTGTATAATAGGGGAAATACTGCCTATTCTAACTTCTTCATGAAGCACAAGGTGCTGACTTTCTTCAGCAGAGTATGAAGCCAAGAATACCAAACTGGCCATCACGAGAGAACTCTAGTTCCAACTATAAGAATACACAGATGTGAGGCTGAACCAATCACAACTTCTCTGGAGTTCATTGTCTCCAGAGTACAAGTTCTTCATTGTACACACGGTCAGCCATATGAACAGGTCATGAAGCCTGCTTACATGATGAACGGGCCAGTAGGTGATGAGGATTAGGTTGGTCAATTCTTGTCATCTCCTTTTGCCCCTCAGCTTCCTCATTTTTAAACAGGCAAAAGACTTCTTCCTCCTTCACTCACCGCACAGGGTTGGTGTGCGCGTCAAGTTAGAAAACGCACGTGGAAGCATTTCAAAATCTCTTCCATATATTGAAGATGTTGCTATCTCCTAGACCCTTAGGATTCATTCCAGTGGAGACGTAGGGCTGGGGTAAGGAGCCATGGCTGTTCACTCCCTCCTAAAGTCCAGCCAAGAGAATCAGAGAAAGTGAGGGAGAAAAAGGTTGTATTCCTGGTGGTACAGGCCCACAGGCTGAGTGGGCCTCAGAGGGTTTGGAAACAGGCTGACTACCTGCACCCTGAGCATCCAGAGTACTTGTCCAAAGCAGATACTGCAGATTGTCACTCATTATAGAATCCCACTGAGTTCTCCCTCTAAAAAGAAGAGTTACATCATAACTCTACATAAGTTACATCCTAGCCACTTGAACGAAAAGAACAAAATGGATGCACGTTCCACAAAGGTATTCCACCCTCTCCTACAAGCACTGATAACTTAGTGACTCTGCTTTCAGGTATCAGCAAGTCCTTGCTAACTGCCCTGCAATCGAAAGCAGAACAGACCTCTTGAAGTCTTTGAGTTGATTTAACTTTTACAAGGCTGTTAATGAAAGACAACAGGCCCAGGTTAATGAAAGACAACAGGCCCTGGACCCTTGAAAAAAACCCACAGCCAAGGGAAATGCAATAAAAATTAACGCCAAGAATTTATAATCGATGACAAGATCCCGATGTTTAACACCCCATCTAAGTCATTCCTTCTCTCCTCACCGAAATCTGTTTTATTATTCTCCAGTCAGTTATTTCCTTCCACATTTTATTACACACAAAATTTCTCACCTCATAAATGAGTTGCATTATACACCTTTTTAAAATGGGTAAATTCGACGTAGTTTTGTTTTTAAACTTCTACAATATGTCTTAAAATAACTGGAGAAACCCTGGAGGGTGCCAAAATCAATGTTGGGAGTTACTTCACTCAGGTAACATGAATGTGAATACCATCTGTGCTTTCAAACGTACAGGTACCAGAGATGCTGCTCAGGGCTCACGAAGGGATCCTTTCCCTTCCTGAGCAAGTAAAGAACCCAAAAGATTGAAATTAATTAGAGAGCCGGAAATACAGCCACTGGAAGCTGATCAAAACGTGCCATGAGTTATCACAAATGTGACTTGGATTTTAAACCCCCAATCTCTTAAAACAATGAATCCAATCAGAAGTCTACTATCTTAGTATTCTACTTTACTGAAGACGCTTGCAGCTCGAGTCCCACCCGTGCAATGATGATTTAATACAAACATCAGTGTCATGAGGAATAACGTTTAACATATTTTGATTTCAGGAGGCTTCTGTAAAGCCCCAACGGCACTGCATCCTTCAAAACAATGTTCATTGTGGCTGGAGCACCCTACAAAACTAAATGAGTTCATGCACTCAAAAGGCCAGGCGGCCAGGTTCTAGCAGCTGCTGCAGGAAAAGGCTGAGCTTGACATTTCCAGTGTCGGGCATTTGGGATCTTTGGTAATACACAGAGAAATGGAAAGAATAAATTCATTCGTGAATGATAAGAAAAAAGCATCGAAGAAATTCTGGGGGGTAGAAGCCTAGGAGGTAAATTGTCATTTTTACAACGGTTGTAACAAAGAGTTATCTCATCAAAATTACACACATGGTAGAAACAAAGTGCTACATATTTCATTCCTACACATCCTGTGTGCTCATATTTTTAAAGAAGATGAAAAGTGTATCATTCTTAAAATGATAGATTCAATTAAGTTAATGATTAAATTTAATGGTACCAAGCTAAGAATATCTTTTTACGGGATATTTAAATAGGTTTAAGTTTTAGATATGAGCTATGCTTCATCTCATATTCTACAAAAATTTTATAAACTGATTAGTAATATCCACTGAAAAAATGGAATGTCACCAGATGATGGCACATACTCTGTTATGAATGACAACTTTCCCCCTTTTGCAATTTCTAATTTTCACTCAATATTATTACCTATCCCAGGGAGGAAAACTACAGTTTATAATTTGTGTTCTAGAAATTTCCCACTAATCTAAACAAGTCATAGCTTCTTCCAAATGCTTACTATCTAGAAGTATTAAATAGAATATGCAAAACTTACTGCATAGTGGGATGCAAATTCTCACATACCATTTCAAATACGGTTAGCAAAAGGGAGACACACACACACACACAAACACACATGCACTCGCAACTGTGTACAAAGGGGCTCCACGAAGCAATAGCTTTTACTGTGCTCACTCATCTTAAAAAGACAGAAATACCTTAAAGTACATATTCAGTATTCCAGATGCCTTGAAAGGGAAAAATAATTTAAATACTTTGTCTAGGTTTTATAGACTATTTCCTGGCATCTAGAAAAGTAAGGCAAAGAAAAATTTACAAAGCAGTGTAAAATTCTGATGTGAACATAATTCTCACGGGTTAAAAATATAATTAGATGAAATCTACTTGTAGAGCAACTAGTTTAGTGTGTTTCGTACTCTTGCCTAAAATAATGTATCAGAGGATAAAAATTCTTTGAAAATATACTGTACTTAGGGTATTTGTGTTCTAATACTAAAAATACAATGGTAACAGTCTAGTACCCAAGTTTTCAGCCGTTCTATTCTAAAATGTCATTGGCGAGGTCGCACTTTTCATACTCTAAAATTATATATGGAAACGAAACCCACTTGGGCAAAGTCTTTAGGCACCTCATTTAGTAACGTGCTTGCACATTAAGAGGCCCTAGGAGAAACTTTAGCCTCTTCCTGAGTTAAATTCCTCACGACATTAAATCTATGAGTCTTTGCTTTGCTTCCGTTAATATTGAATATTGAACTTCAGTAGAGATTGGTGGGTAAGGGCTCTTGGTGGGACAGACTGAGGCTTCAACCCCAGAGCTGCTTCTGAGATAAGACCTCAGGTGCATTATTCACTCTCTATAAAATGGAGATAATGGCATTAACCCTCATCGCGTTCTTCAGAAAATTAAGGGAAATGATGCCTATAAAGTAATAGCATAGAGTCTAGTACACAGTGTTTAATATGTGGTCATTACTGTTTTTAAGTTAACTGAATTTTTTGTTTCTGGCCACGCCATGCAGCCTGTGGGATCTTAGTTCCCTGACCAAGGATCGAACCCGGGCCATTGGCAGTGAAAGCACTGAGTCCTAAACACCGGACCACCAGGAAATTCCCAAGTTAATCGAACATTAACTGAAATATATTTTCAAAATTTATTTTGTAAAAATAAAAATAATGTATTCATGGGTTTCTACAGAATAATGAGATGTTACCCATTTGTTTCTTTTTAAGCTCCTAGTTTAAAAGCACTAATTTCTCTATAGAAACACTTGTGCAAAAAAAAACAATTGTTTCAATGTTGGTATTTTCTCAAATTAGAACTGAAAAAACATAGACTCCCTAGACCAATAACTACACTTACATATGACATAATTTCCTGAATAATGCACAAAGATTAAGAGCTGAACAGTGTTGTGTTTTGTTTCTTGAGAAAAATCAGTCTTTCTATTACTACTCAGAATTTAATTTTTAAAAATAAGTTATAGAATTTCGGTGATAAGTTTTTCAAAACATCACAGATATAATAAAACTGTTTGACAACAAATGTGATAAAATATACAACTAATTACTTATGATAAAAACCATAGCAATATTTCATAACAACCATACCTCTAAACTGGAGAATGGTTTTAAATATCAACACTTGATAAAAACAATGCTTTAACACTCTGCTACAGGAGATTTGGGGATTAAAATTGGTCCACTTTAGTTCCCACCCAAGGGGGCTTACTTGGGGGAATTTTATAGGTAGGCTGATATCTGGGCCTCAAGGATGTTACCCTTGAGTAACATTACAGAGATCTGCAGGGTGCCTCAAACAAAACAAAGGAAACAGTTACAGGCCCTGAATGATCCACAAACACAGTGCACAATCATGTTTTTAAGTCTACTATTAAAACATGACCCCTTTCTCTTTCTCTCCAGTGCCTTTCTCCATCACTGATGGGAATTAACCACTTAAAACCAGAATTACAAAGAGTACACTAATTTCCTGTCTAAAAAGGGATGGTTGATAACATAGGGAAATGTGATAAAATGATCTGTAGGAAAAACATAAAAATAACTCACATAAAATATAATGTTAGATATTTCTTCTGCTCTTGGATCCTAATTTTACACAGTTCTAGTTGTGTTGTTTGCATAACTGACCTAGATCCACCACTCATACTTGGAAAATACTTAAAGAAGGAAACTATTCAATCTGAGAAGTTGATATTCTGCTCTCCTGGTGAGAATCAAGAATGCTTAGAGCTGAAAGAGATTGTTAAACTCATTTATGAATTTCTTTGCTTTGATTTCTCACCCCCTCCTATCTCCCATTTTAAAGCCAAGATTTATTAACCTGGGCCAGTCACAAAGCTGGGAACACAGGCAGGAGGTCTGGACTCCCATTTCAATTCCCTTTCCAGTACCTTACACAATCCACAAAAGGTTCTGTTCCAACCATTAATAAAAACTCATCTAAAAAATGAGAAGGACACAAAGTCTATTAAGTCCCTGTTCTGTTGTTCTAATTCCCACTTATCAGAATAAGGGGGTGACTCTCAAAGTTTGCAATTATAATTAAGGCACTGAGGATTCTCAGTAAAATAAACAGTAACCTACTGAAAATCAGTCTAAAAAAGATAAGGAAATATGTATTAGTTCCTTTAAATTCCTTAAGAACACTAGAAGTCAATGCTATTATTCCCATTTTGCAGAGAAAGCAAATAAAGTACCTAAAGGTACTTTTAAGAAAGCGGTAGTTCTGGGGTTGAAGCTTAAATCTATCTTATCTGGGGCCCTTAACCACCATAAATAGAGGTAAATTTTAAAGGGTTCAGAACAGTGGCTCCTAACCAAGTAGTGGTGCCAGCCTTTGGGGGTCATGTGGAAATATGTGTCACAATAATCAGGGTGCTCCTGACATTTAGTTTCTGGGGCCCAGGGATGTTAAACATCCTGCAACACGCGGAACAGTTTCTCACAACAACAAAAAGTATCACTACCGAATGCCAAACAGCATCCCCTTTAAGAAGCAATGGTTGACTACAATGAAAAAGAATCTGAAAAAGATGAATCACTTCGCTGTAAACCTGAAACTAACACAACACTGTAAATCAACTATACTTCAATTAAAAAAAAAAAAAGGAAAGAAAAAAAAGCAATGGTTTGGATGAATAAAAGATTCACATACTATAACAGGGTATTAAATGAAACAGGGGCGATCTGGGACACCTCCAAGTGATTCCTCCAATAATCTCTACTCTGATGTTACAGTGAGTAGTTCCTTTGCTTCTGGCATGGTTTAGAAACAAATGCTGCCTAAAGTTATTTGATGTTCCCAAGTGTTCTCCAGCTATGAAAACATCTGAGACGCTTACTGGGACCAAATATAAATAAAATGCACAACTGCTTCATATTTTTACATTCAAATTTGACCAAGAGTTGGAAGAGACATGTTTTATAATTTTCCATGCATTCACAATCACATATATGAAAAATGTTCTTTCATGGAAAACCTGCTTACATCTGAAAGAAAACCTAATAAGCAAAATCTATACTGTAAATATGTAAACCGATTTGTTTTGCAGCTTAGATATGGGAAAGACTGGACTAGATTGGCATGTCTCAATCTAAGGTACGAGAAGCCGGGACAGTCCAAAGCAAGTATGTTTTGAAGATCTGTAGTTTTTCTATGGAAATGCTTCAGTTTTGCGTTTTCACACTAATGACAATTAAAACCTAAAAAAAAAAAAGTACAAGACATATACTTTAAATGATTGGGATGACCACCTTATAACCAAATACTATCCTGCAATTTTAGCAGTCAAGTTTATATTTCTGTTTACAATCACACTGCAGCCCAATGGTTCGGGGGTAAAGAGAAAAAAAAGTAGATTTAATATGCAAATATGCTTTCAAGCCAAATAAAACCCCAAAGCTGGTGTACTGTGCTATGGCACTAAAAGTTGCACGACTGTTAAGAGGGCCCCATTGGGAGAAACAATCATCAGGAGGCAACTGCAGCCAAGGCAAGCGGACCTCACCAGACCCCCGCAGGGGAATCAGGGCCACAGTCACCCTTACCAGGATGATTTAATGAAGCCTGTCAATTTACATTTGGCTAGAGTTTTATCATTTAATTTATAATTAACTTATACACTTTTTTTGGTATTAGCTGTATAAATGCTATAACTAGGATTAACTTATACCTACTCTTAAGAATTCCACATTTAACTAACAGTAAAATAAGAGAAAGTCAGTACTAGTATGGCAGATCTCTGGAACCTCTGGAGGTGCTGACATCACTTTCTTTGGGGAATTTCTCCTCCCCCACTGACGTATCACACTATGGGCGACCTGCCCCAACAAAGTAGTGAGACACCCCTATTCTTCCTGACACAGTGACAGGTCCAGAGCAGGCAAGTCATGCAAGCAAGGCCAAGTAATCTTGAGATGACTGATATGGATAAGAAGGTACTTCTCAAACATCAGAAGCTTAAGACCCACATAAACTTGCCAAGAAGAAACTTTTCCAGGGCACAAAGAAAGCCTGCCTGAGAATAAAGCCAAAGCTGCATAGGGCCAAAGGGATGGAGGGAAGCAGGGATGGAGGGAGGGAGGGAGGGAAGGAGAGAAGGAATGAAGGAAGGAAGATTGATTAGACAGATATACAGACAAAAAGAATGTTGACAAGATTATTTCATCAGGTGAATTTCACACCCAAACCAAACTCCAGGAATGTCAATTGTCAGTTAATTTTGTATGAGTTTAAGATGAGTTTCTGTCACTTGTGACCAAAAGCTTTTTAACGAAGATACTGGGGATCAATAAGAATGTCTTTCTTACAAGGTAAACATTACTTAAATTTGAGAAACACTGGACATGATTTCCTCTAACTCTACAGTTCAAAGATCCTGTGTGTTTTAATTATTTCATCAGCTTAAAAAATTAGGGTTTTTTCTCTTCTTATAACCTCAGTATACTTATTCAACAGAAAGTAGAAATGATGACTTTTTAAAAAATAATTATTACCAGGGATATGAGATCAGATAGGGATCTTTTCTTTCTCAAGTTTAGATATAATAAAATTATTCCGAGAAGACAATTTGCAAAAAGTTAATTTTACTTTACAATTCAGAAATAAGGGAAAGGTCTCAAAGAATACAGAAGCTAACAATGGCACCTAAGACTTTAAAAAGCATGTTCACTACAAACTACAAATGGGGTATGTGTATATATACATCTATGTATACATCCATATACAGAAGGCTTTTTATAAAGCTTTTTAGACTATTCATCAGGATGATTCTTATGAACGTAACACTTAGTTTACCTTACCTGCCTTAAATATTTAGTTGGCAATAAGTAGAAATTCCTACCAGTTAGAGAAAATGAATAAAGCACTCACACCATGAAAAAAAATATGATTCAAAATAAAGTGAGAATACCAAGTCAGTAAATAAGATTACAGAGCTAAATATCAAACGAATGACTCATGTGGAAAGAGTTTCTTCAATTTTTATTCGTAGGTTGTAATTCATAGGCACTTTTTTTTTTTTTTTTTTTTTTTTTTTTTTTTTTTACTGAGAATCTGATTTAACAGATATTTCCAAGGCCACATCAATCAGCTGTAACATTGATCAACTGAATCAACATCTGTCCAGCTAAAGTAATCTCATAGGAAGTCCTGCAAAGTCAGTAGCTAGTGTGCAGTCTAAATTCAAAAATTAGTCATTTTTCAACCGTCCACTATCAATCAACTCAGTGATTTATTTAATTGCCCTGAAGCCCTTACCAAAGCAAGAGTTTTTATCCTACAATTAGCCCTGAGAACAAAGAAAAAATCTAACTTAACGCAACAGTTAGGGGGTTAATAAATTGTTAGTTTGAAAAATATTTGAGGGACAAACTAATAAATACCAAGCAGTTTTTTTAAAGACTTTTCTCGCACGAAAGAACTCTTTCCCAAGCATTATTAAAAAGTATTAGGAAGTTCAAGCATGTTTAGGTTAATTCGTGTTTTCAAATCTAGAAGAAGGGAAGCATGCATCTTAGTAAGACATACTCTCTGTAATCAGATAAGGGTGAAGGTACAAACTTTACCCATACAACTTGAAAGCATTTTCATATATTTTAAAAGAAATCGTATCAGAAACCAGACTCAAGTCATTTCTTCAGGTGGAACTATTTAGAAAGGAAATTTGGTTGCACAACATAATCAAAATGCTAAAAACTGCTCATCTTTAGGTACTGAAAACAATATTAAGAAAATACTGGCAATCTCTATAGATCTCCAGATCAAAAACAAAAAAAAGCTACTGAATTGTACTACAAGCCTATTTAAGTGTTACACTAAGCAAATAGATTTGAATGACTAATTGCCACTGATTAGTTCTGCCACAGTTTTAGGAATCATGATCTTGTATTGGGGGCTTTCAAAATGGAACTGAATATGAAACCCTGAGAACACTGGTGATAGAAGAGCAATGAGAAACATTTCAGGGGCTCCTATGGATTCTTCCAGATTCAATCCTATGCAAATTCAATCCACATGAGTACTTTTAGGGCACTAAAAGGTGTCAGAGCTGGCTATAAGGACCCTGGTCATAAGCAACACACGGATAAAAGGACATTATTACACCAGAATTACCATAATGAAAATAGAAATAATATCAAAGCCAGACTGAGTCAATGCCCACAGGACTTTATTATCTTCAGTATTAGTGACTGCTTAACAAAATATGCTTAGCAACTCGTTTGAAAATTGTGAAAAGTTTATATTCCTATATGATCACAGAAACAATCATTTTTAAGATCGAATAGCAAGATTTATTTTACACCCATCATCTGACTTGAAGATAAATATCATGCAAATAAAAGGTTATAGCTTTTAGAGACACACACAGAGAGAGACAGACACAGGAAGGAAGGAAGGAAGAAAGAGAAAGAGAGAGAGAAGGAGAGATAGAGAGGAAGAGAGAGAGAAAGAGAGAAAGGAAGAAAGGAAGGAAGGAAGAAAGAGAAAGAAAAAGAAAGAAAGAAAAAAGAAAGAGAAAGAGAAAGGAAGGAAGAAAAAGAGAAAGAGAAAAAGAAAGAAAGAAAGAAAGAAAGAAAGAAAGAAAGAAAGAAAGAAAGAAAGAAAGAAAGAAAGGAAGGAAGGAAGGAAGAAAGAAAGAAAGAAAAAAGAAAAAGAAAGAAAGAGAAAAAGAAAATCCCAAACACAGGACCTGAAACATCAACTAATTCACCACAGCTTTGCAATGTCAAATAAAAAGTCTATCATAGAAAACTACATGGGAGTGTAAAACTTCTGTTTCTGGACTTTGATCCAAGTAGTCATAAAAAGTTGTCCTCACTTAATATCTCCTATTTCCAGTATATGCCAAATATTCTCAAGCTTTGGCCTAGTGCAAAACAAAGCAATAAAAGTCAATCATATTACCCCTACAATACTAAAGGATCAAAAACATCCCCCACAATCACAGAGCTGATTAGTAACTAATGAAAGATAAATTATTCTAATATGCTGTCAAGAATAACAACAGCTGTTAAAGTGGCATTAGCACCAAAAAGGCTCCATCTGTGAATGTACAAGCATTAAAGCCCTTAATGAACACAGCATCCCAAACCTGCAGGACTGCAAAGTTTTCTATAATAGCGAGGGTGGAAGTTTTCCATAGGTTTTAGTTACTAGTCTCAAGTTAATTTTTATGCCAATAGATTATATTATGAAATGTTCAACTGACACTCTCAAAATTCACTGAAACAGGTTTTGATTGCTAAAAAGCATCTATTTGTGTGCTACAAGCTATAGCTTTTAAGGAAAGATAATTATAGGAAATAATGTAAAATATAGCAGCGATAATTGCTTTCAAGGTCAACCAAAATTCACAGGTGTTTACATGAGAGTTAAGGAGGGCCAGAACCTTCCTTCTATTCAATGACTTACTACTGAGTGCAGACCATTCAGTTTGGGGAGAGAACAGAGAAGCATGCATGAATGTCAAACAACAATTAAATCAAATAAGGTAGAAATAATTCTACCAACCAGCCTGTTTACAGGCACAGCTGGCCATTCTAAGTGAATGCAAATTTATTTTAAATCTTAAAACACACCAAATGCCTCTACAGAACTATTCTCTTTCAAGGCTTTCCCAAATCACATACAGTGTTCATTTTATACATAGTCTAACAAAAGGGGAAAAAGCAAAGTAATGTGAGCTTTTCGTTAAAAACCAAAAACCAAAAACCACAACAAAAAACAGCTCTAAACAAAGTGTCTCCAATAAGCTTTTACCACAACCATGTGAATCACACTGTGTTCAGCAGGTTGGCATTTTTATAATTTGCTAATGTTCAACCTCTCATTCTGTGTCTCCAGGTCATGCCATCAAATAGAAGCCCAAACTGGAGTACTGTTCCATGAAAAATCTCTGGCTACAGACAAGACAGATTATATTCTTCACACTGACTACTTTCAGCGCTTTATGTATAACTCCTAAAATTGAGGGCCTACACTACTCTTGATTATCTTACACTTTCGTTTTTCAACTTGAACTCAACATAAACTCTTCTCCCAAGATTACATACACACACATATATATACCACAGAAAGCGTTTCAGCGTATTGTCCACATCAACTATGATATAAAAACCCTAACTGAAGAGAAAACCTTTAACAAAGTCTCAGATGATCTACATTTTACGCTAAGCAGTGTAATTTTGAGAACTGGGATTTTAATCCTATGCTATTTGGGAGAAAAAAGTAATGTGAAAAGAAATGTAACAACTCGTTCAATTTATTTTCCGGAAAAAAACCAACAAAAAAAAACCAAAAAAACGTTACTCTCAAGCTTTTGGCGGGCTCTCATAGTGAAGTGTTGTTATGTATGAGTTAAAAGCTACCACCAAACAATCCCAAGTTTATGTCTTTAAAGGGAGAGGGGAGAAAAAAAGAAAAAGGACATTTACGCTGAGTTTAAAATAAATAATTTTGTTCTTTCTTAATAATCTGCCTAAAGAACATCCCTCTACACATTTAAAATATCAGCCCCGTTCTCCTGCCCACTCCGCATTATACTATGCGCTATAATTCATTAAGGGCGGAAGGGTGCAAGTATGCAAGGGTGAAAGGAAAACTGGGACAGATGGCCTCGGAGGAGGAGACCTCTCAAAACTGCTGGCTCCCAGCAATCGATAATTCCAGACCTAGATGGTCTTAGTGCCTCACCCCAACCCCGCAGAAAAGTGCCCTTCGAAAGGGAACCACTTTCCATTCAGGATTTATCCCCTGGCTCGCTCCAAATTTAGTATTTTGATAGAAGGCGAAAGCGGGAAGAGGATTTTAAAAGGCAGGCTGAGTAATTAAACAGAGGAGATAAGATCTGTCCCGAAGCCATCGCCTCTGTTAAAACCCCCCAAAAGTGATCAAATCGACACCCACTGAACATTCCTTAGGAGCAACGGAGTTAAAAAGCGCCCCATCTAAGACCTCAGAGTATTACATCTGCAGGAAGGTAGAGGAAGACAGAAATGTCACAGAGCACATTTTCAACGAAGCATCGCCCCGCCGGTGTGACCTGGGTGCAAGCACCCTGCACCCGGCCCCCACCGCGCCCCCGGGGAAAGTGGGGAAAGAGGGGGAGGATGCTTAAGGAAGTACCTTGTTTTGTCTCCAAAAGGCAACATAGCAAACGTGGCGAGTTGGAGATGCAGATGAGGCGGCGTCGGCGGACCCTGGACTCGAGGAGGCGCCGTGGGGGTGGGGGCTGGGGGCCGACGACGTGCCCAGGGGAGGCCAGCGACTCCAAGCCGGCTCCCCTACCGCCCCCGCCGTCGCGCCGCCGCCCGCCGCCGCCCGCTCGCCCCGCGCTGCGCCGCCCCCTGGCGGGGAGCGCCCGGCCGAGTCGCGGCGGTGCACCGGCGGGTGGGAGCCCAGCGTCCAGCCCCGGCCGGCCCCTTCACCATCACCGCCCCGCTCGCGTCTCCCTCCCGGAGAGGCGGCCAGCGCCAGCTGCCCGAGGGCCGCTGCCGGGAGCCGGCGACGCCGAGATCCCGGCCCCTCCTTCAAAGGGGTGCGTCTGGAGTCAGCCCCGCGCCGCGCGCAGCGGCCGGCCGGGCTTCGCACCAACTCCCCCGGCTTCGGGGCACCCGGCCGCCGGGCACTCTGCGTTTCGCCCTCCTAGCCCCTCGGCTTCAGCCGCGATTCCTCTCCAAGTCTCCCGCGAGCGTTTCCCACGCGCGCCCCGACTGCCCGCTGAGCAGCCGCCTCCCGAAGGATAGTCTCTCTCTCCTCCCCGCCCTCCGCAGCAGCCGCCCTGGCGCTTGGCTCCGGACCAGGAAGAGCTGGCCTTTGGGGTTGTCCCGGGCCGCGGGACCTGTCACCCCCCCCCAGGGTCCGCTCCCCGCCGCGCCTCCGCGCCGTCCTTTGTGTGCGCGCCGCGAACCCCTCCACAGAGCCCGTTCGGCGGCGCCGCCTTGCGCGCAAAAGCGGCCGAGAGGAGGAGCGCGGGACAACCAGGGGACTGGAAGGGGGCAAAAAACCGACAGCACTCACTCTGGGAAGGTTCCGGCATGCTGCTGCCCTTGGGGCTTCTTCGTGGTCTCGTGCCCTACCCGGGCTTCCCCGCCCCGCCAGGGCCGGGGCGAAGGGAGACGGGGGAGGAGCATTGGAAATGGTGCTTCCGGAGCGGCAGGGAAGGGGCTCAAACACTGTTTTTGGTTTCGCTAAGGAGATTTAGGGGAACCAGGAGGCTAGAGAAGGGCTAGAGGAAGGCTCGTGAGCGCAGGCATAGGAAAATAGTCTTGCTCCCAGGGAACACCAGGGCTGCCAGCGTGTTGGGGGGAGGGAGGGAGGGAGAGGGGGGTCCGGCACGTTCAATTTTGGATTTGAACTTTGTGCAAGTTGGATCGAATCCGACGCTTGGGGTTTTCGGCTGTACTCGCCTTAAAGTCGAGGTCTCTACACCGTAACAGGATCACGGCCCTACTTCAAAGGCAAAGGGCCTGAGAGTGGAGACTGTTTAATGGTTAACGAAGGGGAAAATTCAATAAGGGACAGAGATCAGCCCCAGGTTACGCTCCATGCCCCGGCCGGGTCTTCCACGGGTCCTCTTCTTACCTGGTGCCTTTCCTAACAAAGTAAGAGAAGGTAAAGTCCCAGTGATCGTCCAGCCACGCTTCGACCGATTCCTGGTCCCACTGCTGCTGCGGCCGCGCGGAGCCGGGGCCGGCCCACTCCATGATCAGCGCGGCGCGTCTCTGCGGCTCCCCGGTGCAGGTTTTCCACCCCAGCTGGGGTCCCTCCCTCGGAGGAGCTGGACTCGGCCTCGAGACCCTCCCCCTTCGCCCCGCTCCAGTCCGGCCGGCTTTCGGCGGCGCTGCTCAGGCACCGGGCCAGCCTCCTGCCGCGCCCCGCCTCTCCCGGTCCTCACCGCTCCCAGGTGTGGCGGGCGGGGCGGGGTGCCGCAGCCCCGCGCTCTCCCTGGGGTCTGGCTGAGACTGGCTCTCGCAGGCTCTCGAGTCCCCAGATTCCGAGGCGCGCGCGGCGGCGACTGGCGAGCTCTGCGGAAGCCTAGTGGCCAGGACGAGAAGGCAGCCACGCGGCCGCTGGGGTGCGCTGTGTGCCGGCCGGCTCCGGACGAGCGCGCAAAGGTGACTGTGGGGGTGTGTGTTCTCTGAGCGTCCCACTCCAGGACAGGGAAGGGCGCGCTGTGGAGACCCATCCCAAGCCCAGAGAGCGGCAGCCGGGGGAAGTTTCTCCCGAAAGTGAGAGGTGCTGGTAGCCCGGGCCAGGGAGAACAATGACTGTCCCGCCTCGCTTTCTCCCAGCCCAGCGCGTGGGTTCGGGAGGAGCGGGGACCACCTCCTTCGGAGCTCAGCCAGCGCAGTGGCTCAGAGCGCCCCAGCCAAGCACCACGCCTCGGTGAGGAGAGTTGGGGCGTGTGTCACCGAAATAGATTTGCGGGTCCTGGTGGGTAACTTCCAACAAAGCCATTCCCGCGATTTAATGTTAATAATAACAATCATGATTATAAATTATGTGCCTTCGCATCAAAGGCTTAATTTGCATTAAGCCCCCTTTCTTGACTGGAAAAAGAAAAAAGTAAATTGAGATACAATAATCACGATGTTTCTGTATGAAGTCAGAAAACAAGGGCATCTCTGTACCATTAGGTGAACTTGAAGGTACGGGAACTACCCAGGTACAGTGCAGAACAGCCAGTTAGCCCAATTTTAAATTAATTCATCATCTGTACTCAACTGGAATTAACACACACACACACACACACACACACACACACACACACACACACCCCACGGAAAAAAGTATCTGTTTAAAAGGGCTCAGCCTTCCTACCCGGTTTTGTCCTATCCCTATTACGCTTTACAAAAAAGAACTGGTGTCTTCCTTTGCCTTATCCTCATCCCTATCTCCCTGCAGTTTTCATATGGTATTTTGCAATGACCTAATTTTTTGGGCAGAATTAAATTGGAGCTGTGTGTTTCACAACGTGTGAACGACACCATTAGCAGTGATATCCTAAAAGTGATTTAGCTGACATACTTTTAACAAACTCCTTTCAAAACACTCTTGGCAAGAATGTAAGACATTACTCACTGTGTAGAAACACATAATTCAACAGATAATATGAGAACTTTAAAAAATGTCTTCCAGTCCCCCAATGCAATGGTTTATACTTCCTGCATTAAATAATTGTCCTTTTGTAACTTGTTTCTTTGAAACTTCATTATTGTATGCAAGTAGCCACAAACCAATAACAAGCAAAGGAGTATAGCATGAAGTAATGCATGATAAATTATATCCGATTTTAAAATGAAAGTTCTCTTCTAATTTGTTACTATGATAGAGATTATGGTGCTCATGGAATAAAGACTTTCTCCTCAGTGCTCAGTTTTTCCCTGTGGAAAGCCATGCATTTCTCCTCTCAAGAGGTCAATTATAATTTAAAAGTCTATGTCCTACTAAAGATGGAGTGAATTTTTGGCTTGAATTTCTTGCCTTGGTTGGCTACCATGATTAACTAAACAGGCGTTATCCAAATGTCCATTTTCTTTCCTAACCTCAAAGGGTTAAATTATCAGCAACCAGGAAGGCTTCCGAAAAATTTGTGCAAGAAAAACAATCCATGGACTCTCCCATCAGTGAGTCTCAATTCTGCGTGGCATAGATGCTGGGTTGAGGGTTACTGTGAAGGCCTGTTACCTGAGTGAGTATATCTCAAGGGATGGGGGATGAGGCATTTCAAACTGTTCTAGTCTCTAGAAAACTCAGAGAAAACAGTACGTCTTGTAACTTTAAAGTACTTAAAGTTAAGCATATTTTGAACTGGCCTCACCCTGGCCTTTTGTTCTCCAGCTCCATTAATTCTTTATCCCATTTATTTGCTCCATTATTTTATGTATTTTCTCACTTTGTGGTATGGATTGCTCTAAGCATGTCTATCTTGTTGTAGAGTAAGCTGAAGAATAAGTGATAAACATTACTAGGAAATAACTTGGAAAACGATATTAATACTACTTACAACAAACAAACATGCAACAACTTAACAGAAAGCCCTCCAATGCATTCCCATTGAATAAAACCCAAACTCTCTACCATGGCTTAAAAGGTTCTGCATGATTTTTACCGACCTCTGCTGCTAAAGGTTTTATTCATACAACTAGAAAAAACGAACAAAACCATGGATAATCAAATTCCTTTTCCAAAAAAGAGAACACAAATTATAAAAGTCATGACATCTTTCCTGCCTTTTGTTTTGTTTTGTTCAAATACCACATAGCAGCTTCTGTGTCCTTGCAGCGAACCTATATACTCTAGGCTTGAGAAAACTGAGTAAACACATTTGCACATATAATGCGATCTAGGTTTCTCATTGTTGAAGGGGAAGCCTAGAAGGTACATTGTGGTGTTGAAATGGAATTGGAGGTTAAAAATTAAATGTGTGTGTGCATGTGTCATGTGGGGAAATCCCACATGACAAGGAAATGCAGGCAGTTTCTAAGAGCTGTGGACAGCCTCCAGCTGACAGCCTACAAGGAGCTACATCCAGCAACAAAATGAATTCCTCAATCTTATAACTGCAAGGAACTGAATTCCACCAACAACTGGAGTGAGTGCAGAGCAGATATTTCCCCAGTCAAGCCTAGATAAGACCACGATGCCAGCCAATAAACTGGTTGCAGCCTTCTGAGATGCTAAGCAGAAGACAGCTTCATAATTGGCATCTTAATAACACTGGGTCCTAGAATCTAGTAACATAGTATATTTATTCATTTATTCCAATCTTTTAAATTTCTCCCAGCAATGTCTTGTAGTTTTTAGTGCATGTCTTGCATGTATTTTGTTAAACTTATCTCAGTATATACTTCACTGTCACTGAGAGATACTAGAAGCAATGACATTCATGTGGCAATGAGTACACTTCGTCCCAGATTTGGTTTCTAAATACCATTATTCACTTTAAAAGAAACCAGGAGTCTTTGGAGAAAAGATTCCAGGTTTGTGTCAGGAAAAGTACAAAATGTGCCTGGAAAATCTTGTTTTGACAGAAAATAAGAAAATAAAAATGATGCCAACATATCAGAACAGAGAACATATCTGAAAGGGGCTTCCAATGTACATATCTAAAGCAATTGGAATATCAAAATATATATTGATTGCAACAAATTTTAAACCATTGACTAACATAAGAAACTGTGATTCCATACTGATATAAATAAATAACTAGATAACCAAATAAACAGAAGAGAAAGGGATGTTTCTTACAGTAGAACACCAACAAATAAATATAAAAAGAATCACGTAATTAGAAAAATATTAATGGTTGCTAAAACTAATTAATGAGACTGATGATGGATGGGATATTTTCATAGCTTACAGCATCTCCTCACATAAGAATCAATATTGTCAAAATGACTACAAAATGACTACAAAATGACTACCCAAAATGACTACAAAATGACTGCCCAAAGCAATCTACAGATTCAATGCAATCCCTATCAAATTACCAACAGCATTTTTCACAGAATCAGAACAAAAAATTTTACACTTTATATCGAAACACAAAAGGCCCCAAATAGCCAAAGCAATCTTGAGAAAGAAAAATGGAACTGGAGGAATCAGACACCCTGACTTCAGACTATACAACAAAGCTACAGTAATCAAAACAGTATGATACAGGCATAAAAACAGAAATATAGATCAATGGAACAGGATAGAAAGTCCAGTGATAAACCCCCACACCTATGGTCACCTAATCTATGACAAAGGAGGCAAGAATATACAATTGAGAAAAGACAGTCACTTCAAAAAGTGGTGCTAGGACTATTTACAATAGCCAGGACATGGAAGCAACCTAAATGTCCATCAACAGATGAATGGATAAAGAAGATGTGGTACATACATACAATGGAATATACTCAGCTGTAAAAAGCAATGAAACTGCGACATTTTTAGAGACATGGATGAACCTAGAGACTGTCATACAGAGTGAAGTGAGTTAGAAAGAGAAAAACAAATAACACATATATGTGGACTACAGAAAAATGGTACAAATCAACCAGTTTGCAAGGCAGAAATAGAGACACAGATGTAGAGAACAAACATATGGACACCAAGTGGGGAAAGTGGGGAGGGTTGGGGGGGGGGATGAATTGGGAGATTGGGATAACAAATTGTACACTCTATATGCAGTTTATTGTAAAAAATAAAAAATTTAAAACAAAAGTGGAGCTAGGAAAACTGGACAACTACATGTAAAAGAATGAAAGTAGGACACTGTAATACCATACACAAAAATAAACTCAAAATGGATTAAAGATCTAAATGTAAGGCCAGATACTATAAAACTCTTAGAGAAAAACATAGGCAGAACACTCTCTGACATAAATTGCAGGAAGATCTTTTTTCATCCACCTCCTAGAGCAATGAAAATAAAAACAAAAATAAACAAATGGGACCTCATGAAACTTAAAAGCTTTAGCACAGCAAAGGAAACCACAAACAAAACAAAAAGGCAGCCCACAGATTGGGAGAAAATATTTGCAAACAAAGTGACTGACAAGAGATTGATCTCCAAAATATATAAACAGCTCATCAGCTCAATAGCAAACAAACAACCCAATCAAAAAATGGGAAAAAGATCTAAATAGACATTTCTCCAAAGAAGACATACAGATGGCCAACAGGCACACGGAAAGATGCTCAACATCACTAATTATTAGAGAAATGCAAATCAAAATGACAATGAGGTATCGCCTCACACACTAGTCAGAATGACCATCATCAAAAACTCTACAAACCATTGCTGGAGAGGGTGTAGAGAAAAGGGAACCCTCTTACACTGTAGGTGAGAATGTAAATTGGTACAACCAGTATGGAGGTTCCTTAAAAAACTAAAAACAGAGCTACCATATGATCCAGCAATCCCACTCCTGGGCATATATCTGGAGAAAACTATAATTCAAAAAAATACATGCACCCCAATGTTCACTGCAGCACTATTTAGCCAGGATGTGGAAGCAACCTAAATGTCCTTTGACAGAGGAATGGATAAGAAGATGTGGGGGGGGGGGGGGGTGTGTGTGTGTGTATACACACATACATACAGTGGAATATTACTCAACCATAAAAAAGAATAAAATAATGCCATCTGCAGCAACATGGATGGACCTAGAGACTATCATACTGAGTGAAGTAAGTCAGACAGAAAAAGACAAATATCATATGATATCACATATGTGGAATCTAAAAAAGGTACAAATGAACTTATCTACAAGTCACAGATGCATAAAGCAAACTTATAGTTACCAGGGGGTAAGGGGGGGGAGGGATAAATTGGGTGGTTGGGGTTGATATATACACACTACTATATATAAAAGATAACTAATAAGAACCTACTGTATAGCACAGGGAACTCTAATTAATACTCTGTAATGACCTATATGAGAACAGAATCTAAAAAGGAGTGGATGTATGTATACATATAACTGATTCACTTTGCTGTACAGCAGAAATTAACACAACATTGTAAATCAATTATACTCCAAATAAAAATTGTAAATCAATTATACTCCAAATAAAAATTAAAATAAAAGTATCTCTTCACAGGTTGCTTATTATTTATCGTGGGAAAATAGTATCTTTACAACAAAGAGACCTGTTGGATACCTCTCTAACCAAGTGATTTGATTTAGTATCACTTATACTGGGACAGACTAACAGTATACACCTTTTAATAGAATATACTGAGAAGGACACAACATTCCTTCTATGTCATTACTGCCAAAAGCATGAATCTAATCACGAGGATGAGATGGAGGGATTTATATAAAACACACCTAGACTGAGAGACATTCTACAAAATAACTGGCCTCTATGCTTCAAAGATTTCAAGGTCAAGAAAGACAAAGACCGAGGAGCTCCTTATTATTTATTGCTATGCAACGATATTACCACAATATTAGTGGCTTAAAGCAACACACATTTGTTACCTCCGTTTCTGTGAATTTGAAGTTTGGGTTGGTTGAGCTGGCTCCTCTGCTCAGAGGTGTCTCACAAGGCATTAAGGTGTTAGCCAGAGCTTCAGTCTCATCTGAGGCTCAACTGGAGAAGGATCCTCTTCTAAGATTACTCAGGCTGTTGGCAGAATTCAATTTCTTGTGATTGTAGAACTGAGAAATTCTTTTTCTTGCTGGCTGCTTCCTGAAGGCCTTTTTAGATTATTGGCTGGAGGCCCCTCTCTGCTTCTCAAAACCACTGTCAGTGCCTTGCCACATGGAGTTTCCCAACATGTCCAGTTGCTTTGCTTCCTCAAAGCCAGCAAGGGAGAGAGCCTCCAGCAAGATGAGCAGTATAAACTTATAATAATATAATCAAACAGTCACATATACACAATCACATACATACATGCATACGTACCTTTGCCATATTATATTTGTGGAAGTGTGGACAGAAAAAAGTTGCCTGCCATTTCAGTAAACAATGAATGTTGCCTGCCATCAAGCCATGAGCCACTGCAGCTGCCCCAGCAGTGTGCCCAGAGGGGAATACAGCGTGGAGAAAAGCAGAATACTGGCCCTAGATATTGATAGTTAAGATGCATAACAAAGGAATAATTTCTATAAGCCCAGACTCTTGCATCTTCCCATATATAGCAAAGCACTAAAAGTCATTAAGTTGAAATGTCTGGGGGTTTTGTTTGTTTTTTTTTTTTGGGGGGGGGTGATTAGCAGTAGTCTTTTGATGTTTGACTGCATGGTTTTGTTTTGTTTTGTTTTCCCAGCAGAAAATCCTCTATGTCCTGGCTCCTCCCTTACCTCTCTGGAATAGTTCCTCAGAGCTGTTTGAGAGGATGTATCCTATAGTCCTCCATAAGGCCACTGATTAAAACATAATTCTCAACTTTTAGGTTGAACATTTTTTTTCAGTTGAAAGAAGCAAGTCAAGGTTTTGCCCTCACATAAGGGGAAGGGATCATACCTGAGTGTAAACAGCAGGATGAGGGGATCATGGAGACCACCTCAGGAATCCATCTAGAATAATATTGTATAATAAAGCACAGTGATTGGGACATAGCATGGGTTCAGTAGATATTTGTTGGGTCATTTTAAAAAGAAATGTGGGCTTTTTCTTTTTTTTAATTTATTTTTGGTTGGTTGGGTCTTCGTTGCTGTGCATGGACTTTCTCTAGTTGTGGCAAGCGGGGGGTGCCCTTCGTTGCAGTGTGCAGGCTTCTCAGTGGGGTGGCTTCTCTTGTTGCAGAGCACAGCTCTAGGCATGCGGGCTCCATAGTTGTGGCTTGTGGGCTCTAGAGTGCAGGCTCAGTAGTTGTGGCACATGGGCTTAGTTGCTCCACAGCATGTGGGATCTTCCCAGACCAGGGGTCAAACCCATGTCCCCTGCATTGGCAGGTGGATTCTTACCCACTGCGCCACCAGGGAAGTCCTGGGCTTTTCCTTAGAGTACTTTGGAAATACTTTTGCTCATTGTATGTATGTAAATATGTCAGCAATTGATCTCTGGGGAAGGGTTATTTCTTTTAGTAGTCTTTGGAAGTCATATCACGCTTAATAACATCACCGTTTATTCTTAGCAGCACTAAGCTCATGTGACATAGCAGTTTTCTGAGGACAGTGTTGGAGTACATGTTTCAAGTTGTCACACAGTAGAGATCAGCCTAATATCTTAAATGCGTGAATTTAAATCAGATCATAATTCTAACTTTCAAGGACAGAGCCAAACTATGAATAATAAAACTATGTTATAGTGCAGTGCAATGATTCCAATCAGTACACAGCATTTTCCCCTCAAATCAAACCTAGGGTTTTCTACCTAAGTCCCTTGAAGCAGCCAAGAATTCAGTTTGATATACAAAGGCTGATCCATGTGAAAGGATACTACACAGAGGATGGCAAGCAGCTGTTCTCTGTATCAAGGAAGGTCACACGTAGAGGAAATGGACTTACATTAAAACAGGAGTGATTCCGGACAGATACTAGACACACTTTCCTGACAGAAGGATGCAACACAGATGGACTCATGATGAAAACCAACTGTGGAATTTTTCCCTAGAGACTTTTACAAATGAGGTGGACAACCATCTTCTGATAATGCTTTGAAGTCCTGTCTCAGGGCAGATCAACCTCAGGAACTCTCGAGGCTCCTCACTGCCCTTTCACCTGCATATGGAGAATGTGTTAAACAGAGGAATGATGTCATTTTAATTGATAAATAATATTAACCATTCACAGAAGCGTAAAATAACCTAAAACACCTATATCCAGAACAAATCTGTACTCTAGTCATCCACTTTCATATTACAGAAAAGATTTCATTCTCTAGAGAAGATATCCTGCGCTAGTCAGAGTGACTAAAAATAAAATAATTAGTTTAGAAAGAAATAGCAAGGAGTGAAACACTTTTAAGTTAACTGCATCCAGGTGTGACACACTTAACTGAAAACCAGTTTAAAAGTAGGTCATTTAAAATAGACTCTTTAAAGGTTAAAGGAACAAAATGTGTATTAAAAAAAAGATAGGTTTGTTGATCTTGAGTCTAGCCTACAGAATCATTTGTTTTTCCTTTATAAGTTACAGATGAAAATTTTTTACTTGATGCTCAGTCTCATTTGGAAAACCTCGGATGGCTGCATAGACACTGTTGTGAAGCCTGCCTCTTTCCAAATGTGTAAGGCAAGGTGTGGTTTAATTATTATGCCAGAGAAAAAGAAAGAACCTCATGACTGGAGATAACTTTCATCTTTCAGGAGTAGCTTGTGGATAAACTACTTTGACTCAATTCTTTGAAAACAAAAATCAACATTTTACAATTTAATAAAATCAATTAAAACTCAAACAAGACCCCCAAATTAGGGATAATAAGTGTGCAAAATTTTTACTCAACTTTGATAGATGCCTTGAAAATACTCCATTTTTTAAGTAAACAAAGGCTGTATGAAGATCTAGATGAAGCCAGAAGTTCATTCTTTATATTAATAGATATAGTCACAGTGACTGAATTTTCCCATTCCTTTCTTACAGGGAAATGAATAATATATTGACAGGAGATGATGTGCAGCCGTTCCAATCTGGAAGTTCTAGGATAAAATTTCCAGCTATGCTTACATAAAATGTTCTCTTTAAATAATAGCACTTCCAAGAAGAGTAATCAATAAATCAATTGAAAGAAGGAAATACTCCACAGAACAGGCCCCAATTCCTTCAGTTCATTTGTTTTCATTCTTCCCTGTCCATGAAATCACTGAGGTGGTGCACATATTAGAAGTATTGTGCAAGCTATTCTAGCATGAGAGTAAAACCAGCAAAATTTCTTTCATATTAGGTCTGCGAAACCGAAAAACATTTCAATAATGTCTTAAAATTCTAGAATTGATCAATGCAAGTGATTTTCTCTCTGCAATAGTTACCTTGGAAGGCCATATGATTTTACGAATGGTATTGCCATTGCTCAAAGCATTTTGGGAAATTCTTCTTTGAATGCTTTCAGAGTCTGCAGCAGACTTTTTGCATCTCTTCAGTAGTAACAATATTCTGGTTTGTTTAGTTTATGCTGAGAGTGAATTTGGTTTTTTGTATATCTTAAACAGTCAAAAGTTACTTCACCTATGGTCTGGTGGGAAATACATTTTTTTTTTTTGGTAAAATAAGAAATGGTTATAAAATAATGGCTCTGGTTTTTATAGTCTAGATTGGAAGTTTGTATCATCCTGTTTTCCAGCTGGGTGACTGCCCAGTGCCTCAGCTTCCTTCTCTGTAACAGGAATAACAATGGCTCACATAGACTTGTTCTGACTATTATGTGATATAATAAATATACCTTAGTAGTCAGAGTGCCCAGCACTCAGAGCTCCGTAGTTCTTACCTGGAGAATAACTACATGAAGGGACTTCTAGCCCTCTCCCTTCTATTAAACTCCTTACTCCATCTATTCAAATCCAGCATATGGTTCAAAACTGACTCCAAATCCATTCTCTGAAGCCACCTTTTTGGTGTAAATAATTTATTTTGTAATTTTCTCTTTTTCCAGCCAATCATGGAGGCCTAAAGACTGATCTTATATCACAGCTCTTAAATCCATCCCCTTTCTCCAACCCACTTCCTGTCTTCAATCCTGAAGCCATGCGTTCTCTATGTCGCAGGCAGAGTGATCTTTCCAAAGTGTAAGCCTGCTGGAGTCACTTCCGTCTTAAAACATTTTGGTGTTTCCCCGTTATCCCCTCTAACCAGAGGACAATCTTCTCAGTGGGACATATAAAGCCATGTGTGGCCTGAACCGGGTTCACACTGGCAGAAGCATCAGTGCCACAGTTCTTTAAATGTAGCATATTCTCAGTTTCCCAGGACTTTGCACAAGGCTGAAATGTGCTCTCTTTGGCTTCTTGCTAACTCCTACTGTTTCCTCTGAATTTCATTTAGAGATTAAGTTCTCCAACAAACTCATACTCCCAGGCCTTAACAGGCCCCACTTCTCATCCAAGGCTCATTTAGTATACCTCTTAAGTAATCTCATAGCACATGCCCAACCTTTGCACTGTACTGTAATCCTCTACTTGAAATTTATTTCCACATCAGGATATGAGCTCCTGGAGGGCAGGCCCTGTGTCTTATTCATGCTAGTCTTAGTCACACCCTTCTAAGACCTGTGTTCATATCTGTATCCCTAGGAACATAAATGAATGAATGAATGAGTAAGGTTTCTTATGTCTTATTTACTATTCTTGTGACTCATTAACAGTTTTTATTGTTATTAAGATTAAAAAAAATCTCCCAAATTGGGGAGATTGCTCACTCTGACTTAAAAAAAAAAACAAACCCAAATAGTAGCATAGCTCCATATCTCAATTAATGTGGATCTTTGCTCACGTATCATCTCAGAAGGGTCTTCTGAGTAAGTAAATAGGACACACAATCAGACCACTGCCAAACACAGCTGTATTTTTCTTGATACACTTATCTACTCTGGACATTATAGTCTATATTATTTGCTTGTTTATTCCAGATGTCTGTAAGCTCCATAAAGTTGAGTTTGTTTTATTCACCACTGGGTCGCCAGCTCCCACAATACTCTCTGGTACATGCTAGGTGCTAAATGTTAAGCATTGAATACCAGATTATAAGGTCCTTGAGAACAGTAAATTGCGTATATCCACATCATAACCTAAAATGTTATAGCATATAATTGATAAATATATGTACATGTATTTGTTTTAGTCACCTAAAAACAAGGAACAGGGTGCCTCTTGAGGCAGACAATACCTGTAGATAGCCTTTGGGGGGGGGGGCAGGGGGAATTAAAAATTAAGTGAGCACTTCCAACCTGTAAGAAAGGAGACAGACAGTTTCTTTGAATCAGATCCTCTGCTACAAATCACGTGACATTTTCCCTTTAGTTATGTACATGGGGTATAGGAAGGGTTCCCTTGTTTGAAGGGGGAATGACAGTTGAAACAAAAGGCTGCCATTCCCTGGGACCCCTTCATCACAAACAAGGTCCCTAGGATGGAGTTAGATTACTTTTCATAAGGAATTTGGAGCTTCTGGAAGAGAGGAACGAAACCACGTCTCTTTATGAGCTGTAATCCAGCACTGGGAGGCAGCGGGGGTGGCGGGGGCTGGGGTGTACTGTGTGCCAAGCTGACTCAGGATGTCCCTGATCTAGACACAGAGGCAGAGAAGAGCAACGGCTCCTCCTGAGGAAACATCATCTGCAAAAAAGGGCAGAGGTGGATGTACCCCAACGTTACAGAAGCTTCCTGATCATTCCTTTATAGGGCCCCTTCTGAATCTCTGAGTGGGTTTCTAGCAACATGGCCACATCGTTGCAACTATTTAACTGCTGACTGTTTAAGACAACGGACTCTTTACACCCAAAATTTCCTCCTCAGACGTCAGCAATATCACTGGAGTGGCTGAAGGCATTTTGGGGATTCAGCGAAGAGGACGTTCAGTTAGGAATACATTTAGTTTGGTTTAAGGGAGATATCTTTATCTGGTTCAAAGTCAATTCTTTTCATTGTGAAGTTTTTGCTCGCTGCCCTGGTGTGGGAGAGACTTACATGAATATTCCTACCACACATTCTTCAGAATCACCTAATTCCAGGATGAAAAGGGTCAGACATCGTG